>NW_025400619.1:0-1670 GCF_016433145.1 Gracilinanus agilis
TTTATACATAACATAAATATATAACATATTTCCTAATGACATGTAAAAGCAATTTTTGACATTAGTTTTTAAATTTTTAAATTTCCCTTCCCTTCTTAGGAAGAAAAGCAATGTGAAGTTATATAAAACATATTTCCGTATTAACCAAACAAACAAAAAAAAGATCACGAAAATCACACACACAAAAGAAGCATACATCTGTATTTGGACTTCGTCAGTTCTTTCTCTGGAGATGAATAGCATTTTTCATCATAAATCTTTCAGAACTGTGTTGGATTATTGCATTGCTGAGAATAGCTAAATCATTCACTGCTGATCAACGAACAATATTGCAATTACTGGGTACAATATTCTACTGGTTCTGTTCATTTCACTTTGTATCAATTCATATAAGTCTTCCCAGATTTTTTTTTAAATCATCCTACTCTTCATTTCTAGCATAATTGTATTCCATCACAATTATACATTATGATCAACTGATTCTTCATCACCGCAAAAAGAGCTGCTATAAATATTTTTGTATATAGGTCCTTTTCCTTTTTCCTTTCTTAAATTTTTAAAAAATCTCTTTGAGCTACAGATCTAGTAAGTAGCATTGCTGGGTCAAAGGATATGCAATTTCATAGTCCTTCAGGCATAGTTTCAAATTGCTCTCCAGAATGTGTGAATCAGTTCACAACTCTATCAAGAGTGCATTAATGAGGGGGCAGCTGGATAGCTCAGTGGATTGAGAGTCAGGCCTAGAGACGGGTCAATCCGGCCTCAGACACTTCCCAGCTGTGTGACCCTGGGCAAGTCACTTGACCTCCATTGCCCACCCTTACCGCTTTTCTATCTATGAGCCAATACACAGAAGTTAAGGGTTAAAAAAAAAAAAAAAGAGTGCATTAATGCCCCAACTTCTTCCATAGTGCTCCAATATTTGTCATTTTCCCTTTCTGTAATATTAGTCAATCTTACAGTTGTGAGATGGTATCTCAGAGTTGTTTTAATTTGCATTTCTCTAATCAATAGTGATTCAGAGCATTTTAAAAATATGATTACAGGTAGCTTCGATTTCTTCATCTGAAAACTGCCTTTTTATATCCTTTGAGCATTTATCAATTAGGAAATGACTTGAAATTTTTATAAATTTGACTTAATTCTCTATATATTTGAGAAATGAGGCCTTTATTAGAGAAACTTACTGTAAAAATTTCCCCTCCATTTTTCTGCTTTCCTTATAATCTTGGGCTGCATTAGTTTTGTTTGTGCAAACCCTTTTAAATTTAATAATTAAAATTATCTCTTTTATATCCTGTAACAGTCTTTATCTCTTGGTTATAAATTCTTTCCTTGTCCATAGATCAGACAGGTAAACTATTCCATACTTCCCTAATTTGTTTATGGTATCTCTTTTTATATCTAAATCATATACTCATTTTAATCTTCTCTTGGTATACGGCAGGGATCGGCAACGTATGGCTCTTTTGAGGACCAGATATGGCTCTTTGTGCAGGAGCCATAAAGTCAATTTTTTTTCAGGCGCTGTTACAGGAGCGCACTGTGAGCACTGTATGGCTCTCACGAAATTACATTTTTAAAAATGTGGCCTTTATGGCTCTCACGGCCAAAAGGTTGCCGACCCCTGGTCTATGGTGTGAGATGTTGGTCTCTACCTGGTTTCTGCT
>NW_025400620.1:0-3638 GCF_016433145.1 Gracilinanus agilis
CAGTGTTTTCAATAGGAATGGATGCTGTATTTTGTCAAAGGCTTTTTCAGCATCTATTGAGATAATCATGTGATTTTTGTTTGTTAGACTGTTGATATGGTCAATTATGTGGATGGTTTTCCTAATGTTGAACCAACCTTGCATTCCTGGTATAAATCCCACCTGATCGTGTATGTTGGTTAATTTTGTTGAACTCATTTTTTTACTCTTTTTTTGTTCTTTGTTATAAAGGATGGCTCTCTGAAGGGGAAAAAGGAGAAATATACTGGAAAAGGTTGGCAATATAAAGGAAATAAATATCAATAAAATTAAAAATACTTGAAAGAGTTGGTGGCAATATTAGATCATGTTTGCTATGGTAGAAAGAATGTTGGGGTTGGCATTAAAACACTTAGATTTGATCCCAGCACTAATGCTAACTAGCTTTATGACCTTGATCAAGTCAACCTTTCCTCCTTTCAATTATATTATTATATAGAGAAAATGATACTTGTACTTGACTCAGAGAATTATTTTCAGGAAAGTACTCTGGCAAGTGCTCTCTATATTTGTGCTTATGTTATGTTTATATGCATGTAGGAGGACAGTAATTTACTAAGTCCTGTAATATATTCATATTCTGCATGTGCATGTTTTCACATACATGAATGTGTGTGTTATGCGTGTATGTGAACTATGACCTTTACTTATGACGCAAAAGCATCCTTCTGGTCTTGGGTTAAGCCGATTCTTTTAAACATATATTAGCCGATGGACCTTTGTAGAGGTGACTTTTCTTCACATAAATAAGCACTTTCCATGATCACTTCTAGGCAGGATGGACTCAGTGGTTAGATTCTGGAAGCTACTTTGGAATGACTTTGACTCCTGTAAAACATTTCTTGCAGGACAAAACTTCATGTTATGCCTTTGGCTTGATAGAAACAATGACCCAAGCAAAAACTGTTTTATCATTCTTGCATTTTTTGAGCAGATGGATTTGAGTTCCATTCATAATTTCCCTGATTTAGAGAAAGTCATTATCACAGGAGGAGTCTGTATCACTTGCCAGTTGCTAAAGCTCAATAGTTAGCTTTGCTATTGGCACACATGGACTTTATTTTATTTTCCAAGCAATCTCTGTAGAAGTTGTCTGCTACCTATTTGCCCAGCATGCTACCATTGATGTGGGCAAACTATGAAGCCAGGGCTCACCCTTATAGTGGGGACTTTGAGATTCCTGGGCATTATACCAAATCAACCATATGTCACCATGGAGAGTAGCTGCCTTCCCCATATATGATCATAACTAATGTTGCATAGTATGTTTTGCATGGATGCTTTTCCAGGCTCTTTGCAAAATATGTTGTGGGCCTTCATTCCAGATTTCTTTCTTAGAATGAATGGTTCTGAGAACCCAGGAGACCAGGCTCTCATACTACTCACTAGGAATGATAATCATTACTATATAGAATAATTCCCATAGACTTCCATGCTCATTAACAGCAGCCAAAGTAAACAGGGATACTAATGGCCAAATAAGATCCTAATGTGTTCTCTTTTCAACTCTTTCTTTTTTTTCAGTCTTTACCTTTTAGAAAATGTTAATGTATTCATGATGAATTCAGTGTGAAAAAATATATTTATCAGCTTAGTTTTTTTATTTAATTCATGATAAGAATATAGTAGCATTGACAAAGCATTAAGCAGTCAACGCACTATTCTTTACTGGCAATTTAGGATGTCATGAAATTAAACTACCAGCCTGAAACAGTTTCTAATGATGTGGCAGGAGCACTGGATTGAGAATTAGAGGACCTGGATTCCAGCTTTGCTTGTGACTTATTTCCTTATCTACTTATCGCACAGAGGCAGCTAGGTGAGCAGTAGATAGAGAACTGAGCCTGGAGGCAGGAAGAACTGAGTTCAAATCCAATCTCAGATACTTATTAGCTTTAGGAGCCTGAACAAGTCACAACTTTTATTTATCTCAATTTCCTCAGCTACAAAATGGAGATAATAATGTCACAGAGCTATTGTGAAAATTAAGATAATATTTTTAAAGTTCTTAACACAATGCCTGGATGATGAATAAATACGTGTTTCCTTCTGTAACTTGCTTCCTTTGCCTCTGATTAGTTCAAGTCGTGCAGCCCAGATGAATGATAAATAGAGTATGGAAATAAATGGAAGATATAATTGCTGAGCCACTGTCAGGTCATGGAAAAAATGCTAAATACCTCAATATGGGGAAAGAGGCAAATATTTGGATTTTTTCAAAAGGAAAAGAACTGTAGCATATTAGCAAAAAAGCTGACCTTGGAGACCAGAAGAGCTTGGTTTAAGCCCCACTTTTGACATAGGTTACATGATCCTGGGATACACTCAGATTTTTATATCGTGTCCCAGAAACTTTATTTATTTACTTACTTACTATTGGCAGTAGATTGCAACTAGGTACACAGTGGGGTTATTGTATTGAACCTGGAGTTAGAGAGACCTGAGTTCTAACCTGACCCCAGACACTTACTAATTGTGTACAAAATTAATTCATCCCTGGAAATCATATTGCAGAAGTACTCTCTACCTGCTTGGAGAACTCCTTGCAGAACCTCTATTTAAGAACAGTGCCCAGGCTAGCCAACTCTTCTTTTTTCACTAGGATGCACATGAATTTTTTCCATCACGTCCATGAACTTGGCACATTCTTCCTGACCTCTCTTCAATTTTCTCTTATGTGTTGTCTTCTCTATTCCAATAAGTGTTCTTAGAGAGCAGGGACTGTCTCTTTTTGTCTATATTTCCAGTGCCTCGCACAATGCTTAGCACATAGTAAATGTTTCATAAATGCTTATTAAATGACTGTTGACTAACTGTTGATGGCCTCTATTATCTTGGGCAAGTTTCTAAGCCTCTCAGATTCCAAATTTATAAAATGAAAGGATTGGGATGGATGATCAGGACTTTCTCACCCTGAAATTCTATAATTCTGGTACTAATTCTACCAGTTATCAACATTCCTTTTATTAATTTCAGACAACTAAAACTGTTTTACTCTTGACATTCATCGAATCAAGGAGAATAATAAGAAAGAATTATAGATACTGTAGACATAAACTAGTCAGCTGGGGAGGTGAGACCAGAGCACTCCAATAAATTCTACTCACTGCTTCAGAATAGTGTGGCACTGACCCTAGGTCTCAGTAATGCACTGGCTCTGATAGGACTTCAGCTACAGAAAGAGTTCAAAAATGAACATAGCAAAAGACTGTGTGTTGCTTTTCCAATTATCAACCTAGCTAATTTCTGAGGGGTTCATCTTCAGAAGGATAGACACCAAGTGATAAATTTTCCCATCGGTCCATGGCAACTTATGAAACAAGAAGAGCTGGTCATCTACACTAATGGAGAGAGTACTCCCACCTAGGTGACAGACCTTTCTAAGTATTAATGTGCCTTTAACTGGTATCTAAATGACTGATAAATTTAGCATTAATCAATTAAACTAGTTATTTCAAATAAAGTACCCACTCTCTTGCTCAAGGGAGCTACTAGGACCATTTTAGGAAGATATTCATTTCCTTTTCTATCAAACAGTCCTCTTTTAATTGGTTCTAAGTTATCAACACTTCTTTTAACTACATATATATGTATATATA
>NW_025400621.1:0-4990 GCF_016433145.1 Gracilinanus agilis
ATAAAAAGACAAATATGACTCAATCAATGATGAAAACCCATGTGGCAAAGATAACCTGTCCATATTTCTGCTGATCAAAAATGATCAATTTTTTGTGCTTTCCTTTCTTTGCTTGCCTGATACAGCCTCTGTAATATTGTTAGGTGCCATTTCACATCTACTTAAGATGCATAAAGATTGTTTCCATCCCGCATTGATTTTCTCTTTTCTGACCAGCACAGAGCATCCTGAATATATCTTCATATATAGTTGGCCACCAAAACACATTCCCACTCAACTAATGTTTGCCTGGGAGTCCTGTTGTTTTGAGGGGAGTCATTATTCTTTTCTTTCTTGGACACTTATAGAATTACCAAAATTATATAATTGCTATTGCTGTAATAATCGGTGTGGCATGATTAAGATCTGGACAAGAAGTCAGAAAGACCAGAGCTCGTATCATTACTAGCTGTGATCCCAAGAACCATATCACAACTTTCTTGAGCTTCAGTTAAGTTTTCTATTTTATCATCTCACATTTTGAGTTGCAAATAAAATTAGACAGATGCATGAATGCATTCATAAATACATACATAATACATATACCCCAATACATATGTGTAAAGTACTTTAAGGAGATGACATTTCAGTACTGCAATAAATCTGTGATCTTGTCATTGTGGATGTTCCCTCTCCAAGGTTAAGGTCACCACCCATTCATGCCTGACCATTCTATGACTTCTGTTCATGTCCTCTGTTATGAGTAAGATTAGATTAGCTAGTTATTAGGTATTGATTATATATTTATTAGGAAGTACCTAGCAGGAAGGAGCTGGAGCTGGGAATTCCAGGTTGGAATGAAGGAGGAGGAAGTCTATCTGTGTTCTGTGTGTGGACTTCATTAGTGGTAGGCAAAAACTGTTGCCAGCCTGGGAGACCTCAGAGCAAAGGACACCTTGCATCCTGTTTTCCCCTGGGATCCTGTGTGGTGTGGCATTTAAGGAAAGAACAAGAGAAGAGGACAGTGCTTCAAGCAAACCCTTTACTATTTGGTTCCTGAGGCAACTGTAGCTCCTGGCATCCAGACATCATCAGTGGATTGCAGTGAGAAATCCCAAAGCCACAAAAGCCCTAGCTGCACTCAAGCCTGGCAGGTTCCAGGTTTGAGGCAGAAACCCAGAGACTCCAGTATAGCTCCTTGGGCCCTGTTAGTTAGATAGCTTAGATTAGTGTAGTGAATAAGTCCTTCCCTGTCCCTTTGGGTTTTGTTATTAGGTGTTAAGATTTTAGAGTAGCCATTCCTATCCCTCCTTTTAGTTGTTTCTAATTACAACCCAATTTCACCTTGTTACCTTGTCAGTTAATTCAAAGCCTCTGGCCAGAGTGACAGTTGGTTGTTATTTTTCCAGTTGGGAGTGGTGTAGCTGTACAAGACTTCGGTGTTCAGTTATAGTCTCTCTTACATCCCAGAGAGTGTTCCCACAAACCCCATAGTTGATTTTAATATCCCTGGTGACCCCATTACTCATATTTTCCTATACCTCCAATACATTTTTCATAGGAAGAATACCCATCATATCCACTTCAAGTCAGCAAGTCAGTCTATCAGTTAGCCACATATTTATTAAGTGTTAACTCTATACCTGGCACTAAGCTAAGTACTTAGATACAAATAAAGGTAAAATTAGTCCCTACCCTCCAAAAACTCACGTTGTAAAAGGTGGAGAGTAGGGATGCAAAAGTGAAAATAACCTGTGACATACAAAATGCGTACATTGCAAGGATATGTTTGGATTCTTTGGGCCGTTCATTGGCTAATCCTTTCCCTATGTGGCCAATTCATCTTCTTTTCCCAACATACATTTCTTTGATGACTTTGTTTATACCATTCTTTCTGTAGAATTCCTTGTTGATAATGTGCTGCAATCTGTTGATGGCATGTGCCTTGTCATTTTTCTTTGGGTTGGTCTTACCTTTAATTCTTCAGAACTCACAAAAACCCTTGACTGAAGAAATTCGTGATTTGTAACCGTATAGTGAATATAGGAATAAGATGGGAAGATTGCTCAAAAGATCCGTTTTCTCATTGATGAAAATATTCCTTCTACAAAGAAGGGATGCTTCTTCATTTTTATTTTTTCTGCCAAGATGCTTTTTTTTTGGCCACTGAATGACATAGGTTATACATTGGCTACCCCTCTTTTTGCTAGCCTATCTTCATTTTTCAATAATGTTTCTTTGCTGATATCCTTTACTGTAGTTCTCCTTTTGTAGTTCCTTATTTAAAGGTAATTTTCAGTCTGCTCACACTTATCTTGTGCTTGTCCGTTGTCCTCTAAGGGAAGGGCATTTTTACTTCTTTGGAGGCTGTAGCATTTCATAATTTGTATCTATATAGTACCATTTTTACTGAAACCGTGAGTCTTTGTTTAAGAGACAAGTTTAATTTCATTAAAGAAATATTAATATTTTCCAAATTCAGTCCTTTCTCCTCTCCCCCTCCTGTTGCATTCTGGATCAACTAATAATTTATTTGCACTATTTTATATATATGAATAACTCTAGATATTGCTAATAGTATTTGCATAATGCTTTATGGTTTGCAAAAAGCCTTTACATCTTCAAAACAATCCTGATAGGTTGTTGCTATTATTATTTCCATTTTACAAATACAGACACCGAGGCTTACACAACTAGTAAGTATATCAGTGAGCATACAAACTCACGTCTTCTTAATGCCAAACCTGCATTCTATCCATTATATCATCTAGATTCTAAGTCTACATAATGCATACATGTGTATTTCTGTATGTATATGCATAGATGTATATTTATAAACAGACAATGCATACACAGAGATGAGTTCCCTTGGTTTTCTGTCTAGGTGCATGTCATAGAATATGGACGAGATTAAGTCTAGATTTTTCCTTTCCTGTGATTCTTACTTATAACTGTTTTAAAAGTGCTAGAGTTACATAAGATGCTGAAAGATCAGTAGGTCAATGATTAGCAACCAACTCTAATACTGGACAAGAGGAAAGGTTTTGGAGAAAAGGAAATGCTAACCAGTGTTTCTGTGTCCCTAACAAGAGCAACACTCTCCAAATGGTCCAGTGGAGCTATAGCTATAGAATAATCTTAGTTCATCAAAAAAATTGCTTTGCATTTCTAAAACATTCATTAGATATGTCCATTAGAATTAAATTATAATAGGAAAGCTATGCATTGATGCTACTGTAAAGGTGAAAATTAATGGTTGACTAAAATATATGGAGATTACAAATAATAATGGTGGTTGCTGATTCGAAGTATTATTGCTCAAAATCTGAATGACTTTAATAGCTTTTATTTACAAAAGAGGTGGATTCTGAGGGATTTATGGAAAAGAATGCTACCCACATTCAGAGGAAGAACTGTAGGAGTGGAAACACAGAAGAAAAGCAGCTGCTTGAACTCATGGGTTGAGGTGGACATGATTGGGGATGTAGACTCAAAACTACCACACCAATGCAACTATCAACAATTTGGAAATAGGTCTTGATCAATGACACATGTTAAAACCAGTGGAAATGTGCATCGGCCATGGGTGGGGGAAGAGCGAGGGGGTGAAGGGGAAAGTAGGAGCATGAATCATGTAACCATGTTAACTTTACTAAAAAATGAATATTAATAAATGTTTAAAAAAAGAGGTGAAAAGAGTGAAAACAGAGAAATACAAAAAGATAGAGAAGACATTAGCCTATCTAACTAAATATTGCTCTGGTGCTCAATTTAGTCAGGACTTGTTGACCAACAGGAATTAAACTCTATCCAGAAGACAGGAAAGGAAACCCAGCTATCCACTCACCCAAGTTCCCTCCAACAGGTGGGTCAAGACAATGACTCAAGATGAAGGTGATTCTTGAGGCCAACTTTCTTCCTTGAGTCAACCTTCTTCTTGAAGCTGACTTCCCTCTTGAAGTCCAACTCCTTGAAGCCAACTTCCTTCTTGGAGTCAACTTCCTTCTCTAGCCCCAGAAATTTAGGGCCTTTTATAGTGAGTTCTTGTCTCTTCCCCTTTTCAAAGGGGCCAATTTCAGCTTCCAAATTTTCTAGCACTTCCCAGAGGGCAGTGTTTGTGGGATTTTCACCTTCTGGAGGAGTGAATACTCATCAAAAGGGTTCACAGATTCCTGGCTGATTGAGCTTCTGAGTGTGTGAATTCTCTAAGTGATTTGTGAGCTCCTTCACCTAATTCAAGCTTTTGTTGATTTAATCAAAAGGTAGACAAAGGAGAGTTAATCCTGTGTTCACAATCTAATGAGGTACCAAGTAGGGATACTTAAGCTATTGTTAACCAAAGTGTTATTTCTAACTAGGCAAAAAGAATAAGGGATTCCTTTTCACAAGTGTAAACTCAAAGAGAACAAAGAATTCCCTTTCACACTACAGTGGTCATTGTTTAAGCTATCATCAATGGCTGTTCTGATGCTTAGTGATAGCTCAGAGTTTTTCTCTTCTTACTGAACTAAGACAACTAAAAAATGATCAGTTGAGGATTTAATTTTATATGCCTTTCCAGAATTCCATTAATTAAATTCTTCAGGAAGTATAGGCCATATTTATTCTCCTCTAATTTTTTCATGTAATTTAAGATTAAAATTTCACTCTCCTGCAACTTAAATTCCATCATAGTGATAATTTACATAGATTAGATTGTCAGCCAAGTATCTAAAATTAAAAGGATTAAATGGGATTGTTATTGGTGAAGTGGAAAGGAAATCATTTCCACTAGTTAAAACCTCTTTAATGATAAAGAGCTAAGGAAGTTTTTATTTCCTGGGACATTTTAAACTGTACTTTTGGAGAAGCAAGAAAAATATGCACTGGCAGAATAGATGGCATGATCTAATTGGACTTTTCTAAATACCATTTATACTTCTCTATAATTTTGGATCCTTAAGGGGAAAAAATCCAAATCAATTGCTCTATAACTACAACTAAAGATAGGAATTATATATATATATATATA
>NW_025400622.1:0-1108 GCF_016433145.1 Gracilinanus agilis
CTTTCTTTCTTTCTTTCTTTCTTTCTTTCTTTCTTTCTTTCTTCCTTTCTTTCTTTCTTTCTTCCTTTTTTCCTTTCTTCCTTCCTTCCTTTTTTCCTTTCTTCCTTCCTTCATTCCTTTCTTCATTCCTTCCAATATTATATATCCAAGATGAGTTCTACTTTCAATAAATATTTGGCACATGCTGAATAAAAATATGGAAGAGATTTTAGACCAAAAAAACAAGGGAAAGATTTTAAATCAAAAAGTATTTCTTATGGAGTGGAAGATAGTCTTCATAATTTAGCTTGTAATCTTTATAAATCCAACTTGCCTTAGAAAAAAGCAGATGTTCAATATTTTTATTAAAAAAATAAGAGAGAAAATGAGCATTCTCAAATAATTATTGTTTTTAATTAAAATTACCAGATTGTGAGGGTCAAATTAGATAACGTATTGTAAAGAGCTTTACAAACCTTAAAATGTTGTGTCAGTTATTTGTTATCATCATCATCATCATCATTATTGTAACAGGAACATGGGAAACAAAGCCAAAAAATGTAGTTTTTCTGCTTTAATTCTAGTCATCTCTTCCTCTTTCCATTGCCATAAAATATACATTAAGCTAATTGTGAATGTATCCTTTATGAGTATGTCATAGTCATAATATCGTCATGTTCAAAAGGTATAATTAAAGACTTACCTAGATTTATGAGACTTTACCATTATCAATAGGGTTAAGGGATACCAGGGAGACACATTGTGGGAAGATTTTACCCAGCACTTCCTTGAATGGGATGACTTTAGTGCTTAACAAAAACAAAATTTAAAATGACAGGAGGGTCCTAAAATATGACCCTTTATTAGAAAGAGAATGCTAAAGACCCATTAGTAGTGGTAGTCCTTCAGTTTCCTAAGCCAGACCTCTTTCCATCTACAAAGGGGAACAAAGTGTACCTAGGGTATACCTGCATATCTGAATGTGAAAAACATTCCTCCAAGAGAGAAGATAAAGAAATATTTCCAACAAGAAATGGGCGGCCCTTGGCTGAGAGCAGCTGACACTTCAGCTTTCTGAATTGCCTTAATAAAGTTTTAGCTGTGGTATTGGATCGATGCTCCTTCACCC
>NW_025400623.1:0-1135 GCF_016433145.1 Gracilinanus agilis
TAAAGTTAAATCTCTGTTCTACTAACCCTTCAAAATTATGCTTATATATTATATTTATAGCTTTCCATACATCCAAGTAGATAATGTAAAGTCAGAAAAATATCACAGAGCATAAAAGCAGGCCATTAAAAGGACAGAATCTTTCCCTACAAAGAGAGACCTATTATTTTAATCTAATGGTGCTTATAAAAAGGAAATAATGAGAGCCTTATGTCAATTGTTCAGAAAGTGTGACCTCATTCAAGCACTTAAGGGAATTCCACCAGAAATAAAGAATAATTAAGGAGGCTGGTGTTTATACTAATTTCATTCAAGATAGCTTTAGCCTTGCTCCTTACCAGGCCTTGGGTAAGTCCATATACATGAGTGTTTTGGTTCACTACCTTTATCTTTCAAAGATATTTGCTTCATAAAGATTCAGAACTGAAGCCCTAACTCATGTTATGCCAGAGTTGAACAGGGTTAACCTCAAGTGAAGCATAAGATGAATACTTGGAGGAAGAAGAGAATTCTGTCCATCAGAGGAACAGAGCAAGATTTCCTGTGTAAATGCAAAAGAAATGAATCACTTTATAAAATTAAGTTATGATCAGTCAATTAAATTTGTGTAAAAATAATTTCATGTTGGATGGATTTCATCCATTCTAATGCAATATACATTTATTAAGTACTTTGGGTTGGAGGCAAATTTAGTTCTTGCTGACTCCAAGTCTAGTGTTCTTTCTATTTTGCTGGTATCAGTATATATGTGTGTATACACACACACACACACATATATACACAAAATGGGATACACATATATATGCACCAACTATATAGCATATATACACATCTATTTGTGTATGGATAGATATATGTAAAGATAGATATATATGTATATGCTTATATTATTTTTTAAAAGATGTAGGATTTATGATTATGACTTCTGATATATGATTAAGTTTTTGCTGTGTGTGTAGGGCACTATATTAGATGCAGTTCTTTAAAATATGAAAATGAAAAATAGTTCCCAACATTCAAAGTGCTAGCTCATAAGAAAACATATTCATGGGCTATTTTTTGTATTATACTATGTTATGTTATATTATATTACATTACATTATATTATATTACCTTATATTATATTTTATTACAT
>NW_025400624.1:0-6903 GCF_016433145.1 Gracilinanus agilis
TCCTTCCCTCCCCTCTGTTCTTCCTCCTTCTCTCTCTACTCCCACTCCTCTTCCCCATCTCTCTCTATTTTCCCCCTCCTCTTCCCCATCTCTTTCTCTCTCCTTCTCTACCCCCCCTCTTCTCTCTCCCCTGCTCTCCCTTCTTCTCTCCTCCCCTCTCTTCTCTGATCTCCCCTTCTCTCCCTCCCACCTTCTCCCTGGCGGTCTGTCTCTCTCCCCCTTCTTAGGATGATTACTTGGCCCATGAACAGAATCAGTTCCTACAGTTAAAAACTGTAAGCATGGCATTACTCTCAAAATTTTTATGATTTTTGCAGAGAGAGCTTCAAGAAAATGTATTTTAAAGACAAAGGAGATTTTAAGGAAGGAAATACATTCAGATACAATGAGTTAAAGAGTTCATATGCCTCCCTAAAAAGAGATCTAGGTGACCAAAGGATGAGAAAAGATTTGTAGAAAGGGAAAGGTAACCAACCATTTTATTACAGGGATTTAATTTTATTTTACGTAATATTTTATTATAGGAATTAAGTCAACTTGCAGGCAGAAAGAGTGGTTGTGACATCACCAGAAAAATCTTTGCTTTTTTAAAGTTTCTTTTAGAAGCACAAGAATGGACAGGAAGAAACCCCAAACTTTGGGATGAAAGCCTTTCTCTCTCTATTTTTAAATCTCCTTGAAAAGAAACCAAGACAATCCAGAAGCTGAAGACAACCAGGAACGTACCTTATTATTGTCCTTGATCCACATGGACTGCACTGAACTAGCCACATCTTTAATTGTACACACGGCCTCAAAGGTCTCCCCCTCCCGGAGAAGGTAGTTCGCTTTGAGCAAGCTGACTTGAGGTACACTTTGGGGAGCTAAAAAGAAAGAGTACAGTGTTTCAATTAATAATCTCGAGAAAAGAGATTATCTCTTCAGATAAAATTCCACCATTTTAACATCCTACATTCAGATATCACATTTCCACTTTAATTTTGACCACCATTTAATAAAATACAAGCTAAATCAGGTAAAAGCTGTATCATCTATTTTTCAAGTCTCCTTAAGATTTCAACAATTAAAACGTCAAATTGTTTCATTAATATTGATTTGAAAATAAATGAATAAAGAATAAAATGAAAATAAATGAATAAAGTCTAGGAATGCGTCTGGAAATGCTCTTTTTTTAAAACATGGTTAGGAGCCAACTTAAGTTTGGGAAAGACCTAATCTTTAGCCCCAGATAACTGTTATGGAACTGGCATGATTAAGCTCATTTAATCAAGTAGAAGACAGCCCCCCTTTTTCCTCCCCACATGCCTTCTCAGAACAAAGCTTTGCCTCTTTCACACTGTAAATGACAAGAGGGTTCTTGTCGCACAGCCCTGGACCGCCAAGCAGCCGTGTCCTTTTTTTGCCTCTTGCTTTTAACTTTTTTATCCTATAAAGATGTGCTTTTCAAGTGGTATACCCAGATTCCTGGGGTCCTGCAAGGCGTCTCTTATAGAGTTTTTTAGGAAAAGAGACACAATTCATTTGTGCCTCTTCATTTATTTATCCCCCCCAGGATCATCCGGATGAATGCCACAGAAGGGGTCCATCCACAGCCTTCAAATTTTACTGCTTTCTAAACCCTGAATAAGAATGTAAAATTTCCACCCAACAAACCTATAAATATAATTATACTCTTTTTAAAAATCCTTATAAGCTTGAACATGTTTAAACATTAAACTGCCTAAATAAATCTTGGCCCATTTACTCCATTAAATGATAAATTACTATCCTATTGCTGATGAAACATTTCACCCCATCACCCCCTTAATCAAGTGTATTATAACTAAGTTTCTGTCTTAACCCTTTTTCCTCTTTTCAAATGGTAAAAACAAAACCACCAAGTGTGCTTCAAGGTGATTAAGTAACTTGGACCTTATTTTTTAATATAATGACCTTAATTCCTAAATATAATGAAGCTTTTGTACCTAAAAGATATCCCTATAATTCCCACCTCCAAACCTGTCTATAGAAAACATAAAGAAATGGGCCAAAGGGGAATTAGGGAAGTGGGGGCTGTAGAGATGAGGGTGCTGCTCAGTTCAGTCAATTCCTTGGCTAATGGCCAACTGGCTGCTTGATCAGACTAGGACTGGCCCATTCTCCAGCTCCCAAATTGACCTACCTGGCCTCACTTTCAGGGTCACCCTTTCGGACAGCCTCCACTGTCCATTGAGGTAGGCAGCACACTGGAAGCAGATCTTGTTGTGAGTTCTCTTCACATTTTTGATGATGATTCCTTTCTGGATGTCAGGAATAAGGGTCAGGTCCTTGGGAAGTGGCTTTCCATCACATAATTTCAAGGTAAAATTAGATACTTCTGGATCTGTCACAGGACATTTCACGAAAGCATCACTGCCTTCTTTCCCATAGAGAAGAGGATCCAAGAGGAAGAGAGTTTTGGGATCTGAAAAATCAAAAGAGAGACAAGAAAAGGGCTCAAGAGATGGAGAGGATCTATTTTTAACTTTCCTTCTGGGAAGGTCATCAGTCCCAACCCATTGTTTTAGAGATGGGCAAACTGAGTTTCCCCACAGGTAATAAGTGTTGGAAACAGCACTGGAATGCAGGTTTTCTATTTCTGCCTCCAAGTCCAATGCATGAAAAGCATCTTAATTCTTTCTTTTAAGGCAGTAGAAGGTGTGCTGACTTACTGTTTCCATTCCACCCTATTCCCAAAACTAAGATGTTAAGAAAAGCAAGCCCATCCAGGTGAGATTTTCCATTGTATGACCATCTGTTTCCTATTTCTCCCTCATTTCATCCCTGTAGGGCAGACGTGCCAGCTTCTTTTTCTCTAATTTCCTCTCCTACTTCTAGAAAAGAAGGGATGTGGAAGAGTTCTAGTCTCATGAGGGAAGCTTTTCCAGAACCTTCTTCTTCCCTGACCATCTCTTGCAGCTTCTCCAGTCTCCCAAAGCTTCCCTGCTTAGAGATGGAGCCAAATCCAGAGTTTTACTTCTCTTTACTCCAATCCCTAATGCTAGATGAGGTCAGAGGAAATGCTGAGATGTTGCCCTTCCAAAAGAAGTCATACTTTCTCTGCCCAGAAAAACTTGCCAAGAGAATTAATCATTTCCCCCCAATATTTGATCCTTTAAAAAAAGAAAACCCTTATGTATCAGCTAGTTAAATAGGTTTCTTCTATATATTATCCTCATATCTTTATACTCAACAATGAGGCTGAGCCAATTAATTAAATATTTAAATATTAGCCAGTTTGGTATGGTTTTGTATCTGTTTTACATGAAATTATCTATGGACAGATAGATGAAAAGATAGTAATAACAAATCTGAAACAAGTCAACAAATGGTCCAAAAAAAAGCAAGAAGCCCTTTTTTTCATCAGAATGTCCTCTATTAAAACATTTCTGCATAATTCTAGGATTCTTTCGTCTTAAGAAGCCTGATATAACGCCAGCAAGAGATTAAATCAAAGAACAAATACAGTCATTTCTATATTTTCCTGATAAAAGTCATAGCACAAATTAGGAAAGAAGCTTATCTGATAATGAACACTTAGAAGAAATCTTATCAAATGAGATGCTTCTAGCCTGTCAGATCCTCAAGGACATAGATTGCTCCTAATTCCCTCGACATCCCACATCATGTCATATATGAGTCTGACAAAAACATTTCTGAAGAAGATATAAATGTCATAGAAAATTGAAATTATTCCAAATTGTGGTGATTTTAATAATTTTTTCCTAACCAAAGAGTGTATCCTTTGAAATCGTCCCAATTAGAAGAGGAAAACCCAATTAGAAGAGGAAGTCAGTTTAAAGAATTTCTTAGCAATAAGATTTGTTTGTTCAAATTAACACCCTAGATCTGAAAGCATGTTTTTGTCCTCCTTTCCTCCACTCAAATAATTAAAAATTTCTGATTTGCCAAACTTTGCAAATGCAAAAAATAAACGTTATTAGGAAAGAGGTCCCACTGAAAACTTTTGGGAAAGAAATGGCTTCTGCAACAACCATTCTTTCCACTTTCTAGTCAAATATGGTTTATATGGAAACTATTGTCTCCTATCAGATTTTAATTATGTTTTACATAGTCTTATAGTGAATGAGCTTAAAAAACAATTATTCCCAGTGTCAGGTGTATAAATAAATCCTTGCTAATTCAAGGAAAATACAGAGAACTGGAATTCCATTAATTTCTATTTAATTTCACGAGTGGCACTAGGTCAGCTGGAACACAGGTATGGTAGGTAATGCAAGACAGCAGGTGGGTTCAATCCATGCAATCAAGGATCAATGCCCCCCCCTCAATACAACATCCCAGAGACCTGAGGGAGTATAGACCTGCCTCTGGATTTGCCTTTTGGTTTTTTACGAAGTCCTCTTGACCCTCTGTTTCAACATTGACAAAGCAGTTAGCCTGTCAAGTATTGTACATATTCTGGGACAACTTGTGAAACATTTGAGTGCTTCATGAAGCGTGAGGAACATAAATGTCAATTAGAGTACTTATTTCTGGGGGCCAAAATTCCTGAGCAAATCAAACATTCATTCAGCCCGTGCAAGAAGCAAGCGTTTATTTTACTAAGAAACCACAATTTTCCTCCACCTGTTCTGCTGACCAGGAAGCACCAACTTTCCCAAACAGGAACATTTTTATGAGTTTGGGGCAAATCAGAATCATGCTGGGTTTCCAGAAGGACTAAATAAAGTCTTCCAAGTCTCAGAGTTAGCTAGTCTTGTAGAACACCACGCAGGTGGATGTCCTGAGATGTTTACCTTGATCAGAAGATGAAAAGAACCCACTGGTGATTTATGGGAGTGTGTGAAAACGGCTGCTCTTCTGACAACGGTCCAGGACAATTCTGAGGGACTTAGGACAAAGAATTCTGTCCACCTCCGGAGAAAGAACTGCTGGGGTTGGAATGCAGATCAAAGCATGCGATTTTTCACTTTAGTTTATTTGGGGGGTTATTTTGTAGTTTTGGTTTTATAGGATTATTCTTTTATAAAAAGGAACACTATGGGAAAAACGTCTGGCATGATAAGACATGTAGAATCCAGACTGAATTGCTTGCCAGCTTTGGGAAGATAGGGAGGGAGATGATTTGGATCATAACTTTGGAAACTTACCTGGAATTTCTTCTGATGTGTAATTGTTCATGTAAAATATCTTTATGATGTTTTAAAAAAAACTTGAAAAAGTTTTTTAAAAAATGAAATAAAAAGCATCAGCAGAACATTGCCAATTCTTGGCCAGTCAATGGCTAGCCACCCTCTAATTCTATCAGTTTTGAGAAGAGAAATTGTTCATACATTGTAAATGAGTATGAAATGAAAAATGAAATTTAAAAAATTTAAATGAAATAAAACTACTGCTTCTCACAAAACCAATCTCTAAAGTCAACCTCTGAAAGGTACATTTGTTTAGGCTTTTAGGGAACTATCTGGCACACTTAAAAAGTAGTGATTTTTCTTAAAAAAAAAAAAAAAAAGACCATTTAAAAATTTTTTTATTTTTAGAAAAAGAGCATTTAAAGGGTAAGCGTAATTCCCAAAAGAATCTGTCTAATTTATACTCCAAGAGGTATAATCAGATGATGGGAAAGTTTAATTAAGCATACAAGAATATTTTCTTGTTTCATTAATAATAATCGCTGACATTCATACACCATTTTATGGGCTGTAACGTGCTTTATGTATACTAAAAAAGGAGGTAATATTTCTAGATAGTTAAGATAAGATATGCTTCTGCATAGGGTTCTAGCCATGAGTAGGACAAAGGAGGAGAGAAGGGAAAGACCATTTATTTCACCCAGAGTTCAAGAATTCTGTACTCCCTCCAAAACTGAGCTCAAAGATCTAGAACACAAAAAGCCAAACCATTTACCTTTAACAAAAACATAAACAGAAGTGCTCAAGCCTTCTTCGTTGGTACACGTATATCTGCCTGTATTGTGAGCTTTGGCACTGGTCGTGAGCCACGTTTCCGTATTTCTGCTCAATTCAAAATCAAGAGCGTTCTCAAAAGTCCACTTCACCGAACCACGATCAAGGCAGAACAACTTAATCTCACTTCCAGAACTCACTGTTAACTGGGATACGGCTGGAAGGATGGACGGCGAAGAATCAGCTGGGCTACTAGTAGGCTGAAGATAACCTGAAAAGAGAAAATAAATGAATGGATGGATAGATGGATGGATGGATGGATGGATAGAGAGACGGGGGGGGGGGGGGGAGAGAGAGAGAGAGAGAGAGAGAGAGAGAATACAGTCACTGACATTTTTACATGGTCAAATGGAATTTTTTACATTCCTGATTCCCATTGTAGATCTGCCTTCAGAAAACAAAAGAGGAAAATTATTTTATTGGTCTGCCATTAAATAGTTTTGTCTAAAGTTGCTAATAAAGGACATCCCCTGAAAAGCACTTTTCCTGCAAAAGTCATGAAAGGATGGTCAGATGAAATATAGGTCTGGGCTTGCCAAATGCTATGGCTTTCCCCAGGTTAAGCACACAGAGAAAGTTGACTATTTGGTTATACACCATCGCTGAGTAATTGACATGTTGAAACTAGACCAGGTCATGGGGGTGGGTTCAACTTTGCTCAAATACACAGTATTTTGTCTTTTTCATAGTACCTATTGATGTAAATGTTTTACTTAAAAATATTTTAATCCACGTAAAAGCAAAGATTCTACAAGTATCTTATTTCAATTGTGAAACATTTCTAGGTTTGAATCCTATCTCCAGTATTTAGTATTGATTCAATTTTGGGAAAGTTACTTAGAATTTCAGTTTCTTTATCTAAAATGTTTATAAGATTGGGTTCTAGTGAAGACCAAATGTACTAATAAAGATAGATAGATAGATAGATAGATAGATAGATAGATAGATAGATAGA
>NW_025400625.1:0-3622 GCF_016433145.1 Gracilinanus agilis
GCTTAGACAAATCAAATAATTTATGCTGGGTCACCCCACTAGCAAGTTGTTAGGAGCCAAGACCATAAAATAAAAATAGTAACCCTTCTAGAACGATATGGATTATGAGCCCCGCATGGGCGGAGGCATAGCTGCAAAACGTCCTCCAGACTTTCCACATAACTGCGTGTTCTTTTTCCATGTTCCTGCTTCGTAACTACTTGTTCCTTTCTCCTTTCATCCCGACCGTCAACCCCCTCACTCTGAACATATATATTCTTGTCCTTTACCAGCAATAAACGGGCCATGTTCCATTAGACTTCCTTGTCTTCTTGCGTGCATGGTTCCCCTCCCTCCCCCTATGGTCTCTCAGGTGGCTGTTTCCCGAACACCCCATAGTTGGATCCGGCTGGTTCCGGATGATTGGCGCCCAACGTGTGGGGCTCGGAGAAAACAGCTTACCGGACAACTGAGGAACACATTTCGCGGCCGCGAACTCACGTAACGGGTAGAGGTTGACCGGACAACCTTGAGGCAGGGTAAGTTGTCCCAGCACCATAGGCATTCAACAGAGAGGTGTCGGATCTGGGTAATGTGTGTGTGTGTGTATGTGGGAGGAAAGAGATTCTGTGTGGAGATAGTCTGCGATTTGCATACTGTGTAGTAGGGTGCTTGCCTGAAGGCAAGATCCTGACGGGGGATTATACCGTCCACCTAAGCACAAGCAACGGCAAGAACGTGGGGAAGTGCAAGTGTGTGAATGATGGGTAAGACACTCTCGAAGGAAGCGTTATTTGTTAAGGAGTTAAAAAGTAGTTTCAGGGAGAGAGGTAATAGAATTAAGGGGAAAAAAAAATCTATTCCGGTTCTTTTGCTTTATAGAAACTAGTCTCGTACCTCCTCAGCTGGCTGAGGACGCTATCTTGGAATCTAAAATTAAAACTGAAGAAATGAGCTCAATTGAGGAACAGAGTTTGCCCTTTAAAAAGAATGAGTGCCCCTCGTCTCTTTTAGACGAACTTATCAAAAACCCCTCTCTCGAGGAACCCCTAGTCCCCACAAAAATAAAGCCACACCTTTATCTAGTTCTATATACAGACCCTTCTCAAGAAAGCACACTTAATCCTGTCTACCAAAAAGAATTGAAGGAGGAGGCAGCCCGTTACCATAACAATGGCCCCCTGGGGCAAAATTAAGCATTAGGGCACTGGGCCCTTCTTAGAAGAACACCAGGAAAAGCATATTTTTCTCTAGGACTAAACGGCGAATTTAAAAGTGACCAGAAATTTTCCTCTCTGCCCCCCTTTTTAGAAGCGGCTGGCTACTTTGCTTCAGCAAGAAAAACCAGTTTTGTCATAGTTTTTTTTCTTTCTCCCCTGGAAGGAGTCCAATCAGTAATAGCTACAGACAATGTAAAAAGTTTTAATAATTTCCACTTAGCTAAACCAGTCTTTCCAGTAATGTGGCATACCTGGAATTATTCAGGCAGGTATCAGAATCCCACTTCATAGAAAAATGAAAAAGCAAAAGTGTATTTATTTTAGGATATTTATTGAAGCATAAAGAAAGGTAATTAAGAAACAAAATTCATTATATGTCAGCTAGCTCCTTGTTAAGAATTAACCCTTTTTTGACTCATTCTTTTTCGCAGAATTTTTTAATGGAGATATGAATTGTAATAATTGATCTTTTGCTAGGATGAAAAGAAAAAATCTAGCTTATATAATTTATGTTTTATATTTGTCAGAGTGTGTGTGATATGCCCGGGAAATGTGTCTTCGATCAGTCTGTGTGTTATATGTTGTTTGTCCATGATCACAATGGGAGGGTTATAGGTTGGAAAAAATAAATCTCTCTCTCTTCTTCATTCATTCCGGAGGAATGGAGAAGACAGACAGAAGTGTTAGGGAAATTCAGAAAATAACATTGTAATTTCTGAATGTCTCAAACTCTAAGATAATTTAATTGGTTAAAAGAAATCTTATTCTCTGCTCTTATTAAGGCAAGAGTTAAACAAACTAATCTGTCAAGCATTTCACCTTCCATTTCTCACTGGCCATGAGAAAGGGAACATAGAAATCAAAAGACAGAAAAAGGGACAAATTTGATCCCATCACCAAATTTTATCAACAGGTTAAGTACTGAGACATATATCTAATGAAAATTACAAAAGATTCTAAAAATGCAATCTAAGAAAAATTTATTCAGAGAGGAAGCAATGATTCTTAGTTGTGTACAGAAGTACAGAAGTGCAGCTTAACTTTCTTAGCTAGCAAAAAATAAATAAAAATCATCAGTCTTGCTCAGTGCTTAACCAAGAGTGAAAAAGCTTCTTTAAACAACCATGAATTCAACCTAACATTAATTAAACTGATGTTAGTGAAAAATTTAACTTAAAGATTATTTGAACAATGCAATTGGCTTACATTTCAAAATTAGATCCCTTTAGATAGAGACTGGTCCATGAGAAAATTATTTGTTGAGAGCGAATCATCCACGCCGCCCTAGTTCAGCAGGAAGTAGCTATGAGAAGCTAAAAATTGTCGCCCATTCTCCCCCAAACTCATGGACCTTTCTCCACCCATTAGAGTATATATTTGCTAAGGGACTGAATAGGTACTGATGGTATTGTTTAAATTCATTGACTACTAGTTAAAAATGGAATTTCTGTTAAATTTAAGAATGCACAAAACTTATATTGAAAAGCTAACTATTAGGATTTGCAGTGTAGGAATGATCAGATTTACCAAAAATGCTTATTGAAGTGAATTTAGGGAAAACATATGAACATGTAAAATTGTTACTCTAAGATCTGTACCATCATATTAAGTAATAGGTAAAAATATAATTAACATTAGGGTCTCAAAATTTGGTAATTCAAAAATAATATTTTGCATTAGGAATCTAGTATATTATGAATATAAAAAATTTGGACAGCATTGTAATTTATTAGGATATAAAATTATTTTAAAAGCATGTGTAATGTATGAGAAGAAAGTCACGATCTAAGGAACAACATGCAATTTATTTAAAGAAAAAATATTATTATGGGTAAGAACAAACAGGTAGAATAGCTTCATGTGAACAGACTCAGAGAGGTACAGTGACCAATCAAGCGTGACTTGCCAGTTTAGCTCTGTAAAGTGAAAAAATGAACAAGAAGCTAATAGCAACTTCATAACATCAATAATGATTGTGCAAAAATTCAGGTTTCCCTAATTCACCACAATTGGAGCATAAATTTAAAATAAAAAGGGAAACTGCAGATATTATAGTGAATAAAAGACAGTTAATACAAAGGAAATATGGTTTGGAAATTTATAAAAAGCAAAATTGTCATTGATATTAAGGATTGCTTTTTCTCAATTCCTCTTGATACCTCCGACAGCCTTCGTTTTGCATTCTCCATTCCCATAGTCAATCACATAGGGCCTAACCCTTGATTTCAGTAGCGTGTACTTCCATAGGGAATGGCTAATATCCTACACCATGTCAAAAATTTGTTGCTCAATCTATTGACCCCATTGGGACTCATTATCCCTTAGCCTATCTCATTCATTACATGGATGATCTCCTCATTGCTGCCCCTTCCCCCTCATTGGCTCAGACTATAGCCCAGGCTATTGTTAGCGCACTCCAAGCC
>NW_025400626.1:0-1692 GCF_016433145.1 Gracilinanus agilis
GATAGTTTATCAATTGCAATTAACCTCCCCTATCTGCTACGCTTTTTAGTAATGACTTCAATACACTAAAATTTAGAAAACAAGTTCCAATTTTTTTTCTATTTTAAGAAGATATAAAATCTAAAGAGAATACATTGAAATGAGTAAGCATCTGTAGTCTTCCTTTTGTTGTCCCATACCTAACTCTGACAGTTCTGCTATCCAGTTGCCTCAGACTTTGATCTGGGCTTGAATATAAGTGTCTTACTTACTAACTTTTCAGTTTCCTTTTTCTCTATTTGTCCTGAGTATTAACTTCATTTGACACATGATATTCATTCTGGTCCAATCCAGACATTCAGCTGCTGAATCAATAATATTTTTTTAAAATACACATTATATTTCTACAATGTGGAAATTATAGTGGTTATTAATACAGAAGTCCCAAAGAGAAGTAAGGTAATCATCGAGTACAGTTAGCAATGATATGACATGACATGTGGTTCCACAAAAGCACCTCTCTATGCAAAATTATCTAGTAAAAACCAAAGGGCTAGAAGTTAAAATTGGAATTAGGACCCTAATGCTCAAAAACTTGAATGGGGACAAATGAAATAAAAAAGGAATCTAATAAAAATGAGAGAGTAGTTCTTAACTTGTTAAATGATTAAGAAATAAATAAATACTGTAATAAATAGTGATGGTATCTCTGACCTCTAATTGCTGATCAGTCTATCCTATGGGCCAGGTTAATAAAGTCTTCCACAAGTTGGACTGGAAGTCATAAAGTAACATTGAGGAAATACGGTTCAGACCAGCCCTCTTCTTCCCACAGCTACTATTGCACTTGAAGATATAAAATAAATATTTATTTAATCTTGATGGACTAAAGTTTTCCTGTGAAAGTGGGCAGTAGAATGAAGTTCTTGTGAAGTGGTACAGTTTTTTTTTTCATTCTTGCTATTTCATAAGGAGGAAATTATATATAACCAAACCAAAACTTCACATTATGCTCCAACTGTTGACTAATATATCTATCACATTGGAACAAGCTTTCATTTTTCAAATAAGCATTATAATAGAACTGTTTATATAAGAACGCAAATACGTATGGTACAAAGTAGATAAAAGATAGGATAGTATATTTAAAAAGGTAATAGACTTTGAATCAGAAATATGGGTTGTGTGACAATACAACTATTTGTATTATTATTAGCAAGCTACTTAAATTCCCTGAATAATAATTTTATTGTTATCTATAAAATTTAATTGCTAGTGTGCTAGTATAATACCTAGACTCCATATTATATACTTCATATATGTATATATATATGGTGGTTGCATCCATTAAAAAAGATAGAAAATATTATTATGCTATAAAACTTTATATAATAGAAAATTATAATTTTACAAGCTATATATCAGAAATATTAAAAAGCCCAGTTGTGGAAGAGATTGTTAGAATAAAAGGCAAATTCTGGATGATTTCAACTTTATTATCTTCATTTGATTGAAGTTCAAAATCTGCCTTGGACGTGTACTAGCTATATCACTGGGCAAGTCACCTAACTTCTCAGTCTCAATTTCCTCATTTAAAATGGGGATAATAAAAACATCTATATGAAGATTGTTTATGTGAAGATAAAGTAAGGTCTTATATATGTATATTTATATACACATGCACATATATATGTATATATATATGTATATATA
>NW_025400627.1:0-2390 GCF_016433145.1 Gracilinanus agilis
CTAATGTTGAACCAACCTTGCATTCCTGGTATAAATCCCACCTGATCATGGTGGATGATCTTCTTAATTACTTGCTGGAGTCTCTTTGCTAGTATTCTATTTAAGATTTTCACATCTATGTTCATTAGGGAGATTGGTCTATAGTTTTCTTTCTCTGTTTTTGATCTCCCTGGCTTTGGAATCATTACCATATTTGTGTCATAAAAGGAATTTGGTAGGACTCCTTCTTTGCTTATCATATCAAATAATTTGTATAGTATTGGGATTAGTTGCTCTTTGAATGTCTAATAGAATTCACTTGTGAATCCATCAGGCCCTGGCGATTTTTTCGTAGTGAGTTCTTTGATGGCTTGTTCAATTTCTTTTTCTGATATGGGATTATTTAGGTACTCTATTTCTTCTGCTGTTAATCTAGGCAGTTTATATTTTTGTAAATATTCGTCCATATCTTCTAAATTGTTATATTTATTGCCATATAATTGGGCAAAATAATTTTTAATGATTGCCTTAATTTCCCCTTGATTAGAGGTGAGGTCTCCCTTTTCATCTTTGATACTATCAATTTGGTTTTCTTCTTTCTTTTTTTTATTAGATTGACCAGTACTTTGTCTATTTTATCTGTTTTTTCAAAGTACCAGCTTCTAGTCTTATTTATTAATTCAATAGTTCTTTTACTTTTGATTTTATTAATTTCTCCCTTGGTAGGATGTCTCATCATTGTCATTTTCTTCAATGAAATTGTTGATTGTTTCTATGATTCCTTCTTTGACAAATTGGTTTTGGAGAATCATATTATTTAATTTGCAATTACTTTTTGATTTTCCTGTCCAGGTGCCCTTACTAATTATTATTTTTATTGCATTATGATCTGAGAAGGTTACATTTATTATTTCTGCTCTTTTGCATTTGTTTGCAATGATTCTATGCCCTATAACATGGTCAATCTTTGTCAATGTGCCATGTGCAGCTGAAAGAAGGTGTAATCCTTTTTGTCCCTATTTATTTTTCTCCACATATCAATTAAATCCAATTTTTCTAGGACTTCATTCACCTCTCTTACCTCTTTCTTATTTATTTTTCGGTTTAATTTAACTAGATCTGAAAGAGGAATATTTAGATCTCCCACTAGTATGGTTTTACTATCTATTTCCTTCTTGAGCTCTGCCAGTTTCTCCTTTATGAATTTGGGTGCTATGCCACTTGGTGCATACATATTGAGCAGTGTTATTTCCTCATTGTTTATACTGCCTTTAATCAGGATATAATGACCTTCCCTGACTTTTTTAATCATATCTATTTTTACTTTGGCTTTGTCAGAAATCATAATCTCCACTCCTGCCTTCTTTTTCTCATTTGACGCCCAAAAGGTTTTGCTCAAGCCCTGAACCTTAAACTTGTGTATGTCCACCCGCCTCAGATGTGTTTCTTGTAGACAACATATGGTAGGATTTTGGTTTCTAATCCACTCTGCTATTTGCTTCCGTTTTATGAGTTCATCCCATTCACATTCAGAGTTATAATCATCAGTTGTGCATTTGCTGACATTTTCGAATCCTCCCCTATTCATACCCCCTTTTTCTAATACTTTTTCCTTTTAAACCAGTGGTTTGCTATTGAGCCGCTATCTCTTATCCCCTCCCTTGATTAACTTCCCTTTCTACCCCTCCCTTATTTTTCCCCCTCTTTTTGTTTTTAAAGGCCTTATGAATTCCCTCTCCCTTCTTCTCCCCTCTTTTTTTGACCTCCCCACTCCCCTGCTCCCCTTGGTTTATCCCTTCTAATTTTCTCAGAAGGGTTAGAAAAGAGGTTTATGTCCCAATGGATAGTATAGCTACTCTCCCCTCTCCTGGTTGATTACACTGAGAGTACGGTTTGATTATTACCTCTTAATGCTCTCTCCCTCTCCTTCTTATAATAGTAATTGTCCCCTCTCCTTCCCATGCCCTCTTTGTGTGTAATAGAATATCCTATTTTTCTTATTCACTCAAGTTTTTCTTGGTGTCCCCTGCTATTCACCCCCTCTTTCCCATCCCCCATGTCATCTTAGATTATTTAGTGTTCCACCCTCACCATGTGAATTATTCTTCTGATTACTATAATAGTGAATACTATAATAGTGAATAGAGTTCACTACAAAGAATTATACATAACATTTCTCTACATAGGAATATAGATAATTAGATCTCACTGAGGCCCTAAAAAGGCAAATTTAAAAATTTTAAGTTTTTTTTTTCCCCTCCGTATCTTATTTACCTTTTCATGTTTCTCTCGATTTTTGTGGTTGGATATCAAACTTTGCATTTGGCCCTGGTCTTTTCTGTGCAAATACCTGGAATTCTTCAGTTTTGTTGAATGCCCATACTTTCCCCTGGAAATATATAGTCAATTTT
>NW_025400628.1:0-5447 GCF_016433145.1 Gracilinanus agilis
TCATATGGCTTCAGATTACTTAAAAGGGCTCATCATTGTGAATATAAATTAAGTAAATGGTTTTTATCCAATAATTTTTCCACATCTAGACCTCTGCTTTCTAAGGTATAAAATGAAGCAAATGAACCAGTATGGACTCTGGGGTCCCTTACATCACTAAAGATATGATTCTACTCAGAGTCAATGTGCTGTAGAAGAAATAATACTGGAATTTGAGTCAAGGTAAACCTGAACTCAAATCCTACCTCCAGAATTTTAAGCTGAGGGATCTTAGTTAAGTCATTGAATCTCCTTTAGCTTCAGTTTCCTTATCCTATAATATGTTATTTTCACTGTCTACATGACAAGATTATCATGAAGAAAGTTAAATATGAAAAAGAAATTAGAAAAAGATTTTTTTCTTGAAAAAATTTGGTTCTACATTCCTCTGGGAAAACTAGTAATACTCTAGGGTTTGTTGAATTGTTGATAAGAATCAGGTACTTGGGCATTTTTAAGACTTGACAAATTGACTATTACCTAATTTTAAAAGTGAACTTCACCCCCCCCCCAAAATACTGATGAATTGTCTAAATGAACTCTCTAGATTTCATTTGCTAACTCCATTAAAATTATATATATACATATATATATATATATAATATGTTTCCATGGTTACGTGATTCATGATTTTCTCCATCCTTATTCCCTCTTCCCTCCCAGAGCTGACAAGCAATTTCACTGGGTTATACATGTATCATTGTTCAAAACCTATGTCCATGTTATTCATATTTGTAATAGAGTGATCTTTTAACATCAAAATCCCAATCATATCCCTATTAAAACATAGGATTGATTATATGTTTTTCTTCTGCATTTCTACCCTCATAGTTCTTTCTCTGGATGAGGATAGCATTCTTTCTCATAAATCCCTCAGAATTGTCCTGGATCATTGCATTGCTACTAGTAGAAAAGTCTATAGTCTATTACATTTGATTGTACCATAGTGTATTAGTTTCTGTGTACAATGTTCTCCTGGTTTTGCTCCTTTCATTCTGCATCAATTCCTGGAGGTCTTTCCAGTTCACATGGAAATCCTCCAGTTCATTATTCCTTTCAGCACTATAGTATTCCATCACCATCAGATACCACAATTTATTCAGCCATTCCCCAATCAAGGGACAACCCCTCATTTTACATTTTTTTTTTGCCACCACAAAGAGTGGGGGTATAAATATTTTTGTGCAAGTCTTTTTCCTTATGATATCTTTGCAGTACAAACCCAGCAGTGGTATGGCTGGATCAAAGGGCAGGTAGTCTTTTAAAGTCCTTCGTGCATAATTCCAAATTGCCCTCTAGAATAGTTGGATTAATTTACAACTCTATCAGCAGTGTATTAGTGTTCCAATTTTGCTACATCCCCTCCAATATTTATCATTTTCCTTTGATGCTATATTGGCCACTCTGCTAGGTGTGAGGTGGTACCTCAGAGTTGTTTTAACATGCATTTCTCTCATCAGGAGGGGTTTAAAACACTTTTTAAAGTGCTTATTGATAGTTTTGATTTATTCATGTGAAAACTGCCTATTCATGTCCCTTGACCATTTGTTTATTGGGGAATGGTTTGATTTTTTGTAAATTTCACTTAGTTCCTTATATATTTGGAAAATTAAACCTTTGTCAGAGAATTTTGTTATAAACAATTTCCCATATAATTAGCATATATTACAGTAAAATATTTCCAATTTTTTGTTATGATTAGAAATGTACAAAATCTAAAAAGGAATAACATAAAGTGAGCCAGATTACACAAGCTGGGATGAAGAACACTGAAAGTCTTCATATTTAATACCCAGCCTATGCTACTAATCCAAACCTCCTGCCAAATGTTGATTTAGACCATTCCATTAAATGCATGAATGATTCAGATAAAGGTCCAAAACAAGTTATGATGTAAGTACCATAAATATTGTCAGTGAAGTTGTTTATAAAATAGTTTTCTATGTTTTAAAATTTTTGGAATAATACAAAGACACCTTGAAATACTTCAAGGATTGTCATTGAAAGGTAAAGAATGAGGCAAATGTACAAAGTAAAGACAATTGTAAATCCTATTAGGCATTTAAAATTATTCTTTTGCATAAGGACAAAGTGGAGTAATATCTGATTATTTTTCTGGAGTTTTCTGAAACACTTTATCCCTTATCTAATTAATGTGAAGTGTTTTGCAGGGATTTGAGAGAGGCAGAGTGTCAGTGGAGTGTGTGGAAAAGTGATTTGGTTTCCAGAACAGCCTGAGCTCTCAGCAATTCTTCCTGCCACTTTTGCTCTTCCATTGCTTACCCTATCCTGCTGAGCTTCATGTCACCTTTCCAAATGTCACCTTGCTTGTCACAGGACATTGAATTGTCAAATTTGCATGTTAGAGCTTGGTTCTTTCCTTAACAAGCTAGGTGATTTAAATGTCCACATTGTGCAAAATTCAGGAGTTGTTTACAGGGGAAAAATTGAAAGGACACATTCCTAATAGAGATGGAATATGATATAAATATCTGAGACTATATATTTGTTATCAATGGTTGTTTTTCTTAAGGTCCCTCTAATAGTGTTTTTGTATTTAAAGGCAGCCTATTTCAATGTATTGTTTGCCCCTGAACGAAATGAATGGGAGCTCTATGTATCTGAGTCCTGAGTGATTGAAACCACTATGAACAAAGCATTTTATTTTTATTTTTTCTATTCCTTTCCTCCAAGAATTGCACATTGCTCACTTCTTCCATATAGCAGAGGTCATAGATTGTCTTCATTCTATATTTTTCTTTTCAATTCCTGCCATTTCTTAACAGCAACACATGCCCAATTTTCCAATTTGAAGCTACCACATCGAAGTCCATGCTACTGTCTGAAACTCACTCTCAGGTTCTGAACATTTCCCTTTCTTCCCTCTGATTATACACACAATTGAACAATAAAAGGAATCTTTCCAAGAACACCTGAAGTCCACATTATCTAATGCAGTATTGATGTCTTTGAGAGGTGATGGTGCGTGAAGTAGACATGTAGAAAATCTACAGGCACTAGAAACATACAAGATTTAGTCAAAAGCTTTTCACTTTCTAAGAGGTTTTCAGAGAGAGTTCTTAAATCCAGGGTTCTTAAAAATATATATAGAGAGAATTCAGATGTTAAAGGACAGAGAAAATCATTAATGAAAAAGAGACAAGAATAGAAAAGGAAGAATTGTCTTTATTATGTAAGTTCCTGCAATGAAATATCCAACCATGATTCCAGAGAAGTATGAATAGATTTCAGGCTTTCCAGCTCCTAACAGTGAGGTGATAGACTCAAGGGAGAATATGAGATATACATTTCTGGAAATGTTTTGGAATTTTTTTTAATTTTTTTTTAATTTTAAACCCTTAACTTCTGTGTATTGACTTATAGGTGGAAGAGTGGTAAGGGTAGGCAATGGGGGTCAAGTGACTTGCCCAGGGTCACACAGCTGGGAAGTGTCTGAGGCCAGATTTGAACCTAGGACCTCCCGTCTCTAGATCTGGCTCTCAATCCACTGAGATACCCAGCTGACCCCCATTCTCTGTTCTTGAAATTAAGACTACTCTTTCTCAAAGACTGTTTCATTTTTTTTTTCATCTCACAGCTACTGCCACAAAACCGTTTACATAGGAAAAAAAAGTTAGTTGACTAAATATACTGACTGAATTTTAAAAGGACTTTTAAGAAGCATCAACAGTCCCTTTTTTATTCTCAGATTAGCCTAACTTTCTTAGCTCATTGATCAAGGCATTTTAAATTTGGAATCAAAGAAAAAAACAATTTGATGAGTAAATTCTTAAAAGTGTATTTCTCTATATATCTAGAATTTAAGTGACCCATCTATGATCTTTCCCCCCCTCTATTTTCCACCATTATATTTAATTATGGACATAAAATAAACCAGCCAATGGTTTTCAATGATTTAATGCCACTTTCTATGCCAGATATTCTATAAAATATTAATGGAAACATGCATAGTAATAGCTGTTAATATCTGCTTTTGAAAGCATGGTTTTTGGCAGATAATTTTTTATACTGACAATTAAACACAAAGTTTATTAAAACAATATATTAATTTGTAGGCAAGTAAAAATAGACATCTACCAATATTTTCATTTTTAGCAGTTTGTAATACTTATTTTTCTTTTTCCAGAGAAATGAGTATTGTATTGCTTTCTACGGGAGCTATTTTTCTGGTAAATGAATGCCTTATCTTGGCAAGAAGAATATAGATGCAGGGGAGAGAAGGGACCATTCTCTTAATTTTTCTCCAGATTATATACAATTTTTAGAATTCCATATTCTCTCCTTCACTCCTACCCCTTCCCAAGACAATAAGTAATATGGTATAGTTCACACTTATGTTATCATACAATAATATTTCTCTGTTCACCAAGTTGTGAAAGACAGAAATTGTTTATGTAGGAGAAGGAGGAAATGAAGTGGAAAATGACGTGCTTTCAATCCACATTCAAAGACTGTCATTTCCTTTTATGGCGGCAGGTAGCCTGTTTGGTCTGAGTCCCTTGGAATTATGTTGGATTCCATCATTGCTGATAAAAGTTAAGTCATTTGCAGTTGATCAGCATACATTATTCCCTCTGTTGACTCTTCTCACTTTACTTTGAATCACCTCTCATTATAATTATACTAATATGGAAGTTAGGATAGGAGAAAAATCTACTGTCTTACGAGTTTTTCATATTATTAAAGGAACTACTCTAAACCCTCACTAGATGATGTGACTTTCACTTGTGGACTAATTTAAGGCAGTTAAATAGTAAGGTCTCTCATATAAAACTTTACTAACAAACCAATTTTCACTCTATATGCTAAAACCTTTGTTGAATGAATGTATGTCAAATGAATTAATGCCCGTATGCTCCATCTTATTTTTTCACTAATGTAAAGGCATAAAACAGGAAATTAAATTAAATCCAATTGCTTTTTTTTTTCGCATTTTCACTGGTTTTATTATGTGTTGTCAGTCAAGACTTGTTTACACATTATTGATAGTTACATGGCTGTGGTCTTTTCAGGTCTACATCCCCAATCATGTCCTCATCAACCAAAGTGTCCAAGCAGTTGTTTTTCTTCTGTGTTTCTACTCCTGTAGTTCTTCCTCTAAATGTGGGTAGTGTTAACTTTCCATAAATCCCCCAGAATTGTCTTGGGTCATTGCATTGCTGCTAGTACAGACGACTATTACATTCGATTTTACCACAGTATATCAGTCTCTGTGTACAATGTTCTGGCTCTGCTCCTTTCATTCTTTTTTTTTTTTTAACATTTATTAATATTCATTTTTAACATGGTTACATGATTCATGCTCCTCCTTTCCCCTTCAACCCCCCCCCCACGCCCCCCCTACCCATGCGCATTTCCACTAGTTTTGTCATGTGTCCTTGATCAAG
>NW_025400628.1:5506-28211 GCF_016433145.1 Gracilinanus agilis
TCTTTACCATAAATCCCTCAGAGTTGTCCTGGGTCATTGTATTGCTGCTGGTACAGAGGTCCATTACATTCGATGTTACCACAGAATGTCAGTCTCTGTGTATAGAGTTCTTCTGGCTCTGCTCCTTTCGCTCTGCATCAGTTCCTGGAGGTCTCTCCAGTTCGCCTGGAACTTCTCCAGTTTATTATTCCTTTTAGCACAATAGTATTCCATCACCCGCATATACCACAGTTTGTTCAGCCATTCCCCAATTGAAGGACATACCCTCCTTTTCCAATTTGTTGCCACCACAAAAAGCGCAGCTATGAATATTTTCGTACAAGTCTGTTTATCTATGATCTCTTTGGGGTACAAACCCCAATTGCTTTTTATAAGGAGGGAAAAAACATGATGATAAACATTAGTATCTTTTGAGAAAAACAAAATAATTCTTTTTTTCCCTCCACAGTTACAATTTCATTTGTTGTAGAGAACTTCCTAGTGAGAAAACTGTTTCAACTAATGCAAGTTGGCAACTTATAGTCTTTGAAAGATGCAAGTGGCTCTGAGAAGTTAAACGATTTCCTCAAGGTAACTAAATATGAATCAGAAACAGGCCTTGAACTCTGACTCCAAGGACAAATTCTCTTATAAATAATTGATCCCATTAAGTAATGGAAATATTGAGAAATCATTAAAGAATATATAGAGGAATATCTATTCTGTCCTACCAATATGTATATGGAAATATTTTAAACATTTAGCAAAGGCTTATGTTATTATTTATAGAACTAATCTAATGATACATAAGAATATTGTACATACAGAAGAAATGTCAAAAATTCATAGAATCAGAGATTTCTATATTCTTTGCAGAATTTCAAGAAACCTGAGATAACATTTAATCCAATGTTTTAATCTAATTTAATCAAATTTAATCCAATCCACCCCATTTAAAAGAAGGAATTTGATAAAGAGGTGTACTTTAGTATACTGTTTCCAGAAAATATAAAACAATGAGGTGTAGGCCCTAATTCAACTTTGTATATTACATATTACTAAGTCCAAGGCCTAGCTCAATACTGGTAAGTGTTGGACAAAGGCAATTTATATCTTAGATCATTTTATTCTACTCTTTTAATATTCTCTTCCCTTATAATAATTTCTTTCAATTTTGTCATTATATCCTCAGTGTCTTCCATTATCAAAACTTGCTTGCAGGAAAGGATTTGTTAACAGGAATTTATACTTTTGTGTTAGGCATTGTGGACTAGTTATTCAAATTCTACATTGACCCTCAGAAGCCTTCTTACCACAGTCAAAGCACTTAAGCTTTTTGAATATTGAGAAATATTCTTAGATTAATTTGCTAACACACAGATAGGTTTTATCTCTACTAGAGATCTTTGCATTTTAAAATTTATTTCTAATTATGATAAAAGGCCTTGCCCCTATTAAAGATTTTCCAAGTGGTTATACAGCATGACACTTAAGCTTGTCTTACGTCAAAAATTTTTTCATACAAATTATCTGGATAGATCTTGATCTCACGATGAGATTATAATGTCTGTGACAAATACATAATAACTATTTTTTAAATTATGAACTATCTAGTGAGTGACATGATCAGAATTTTTTGTATCCAAAAAGCAGTAATTTTATGTATTTATTTCCATATATATATACATATATACTTTTTTGAAGGAAAATGTTCTATTTTCTATGCTATTGTTCCATAAGAAATGATTAACAAGATGCTCACAAGAAATCCTGAAAAGACTTATATGAAAGGATACAAAGTAAAGTGAGATGAACCAAAAGAACATTATACATAGTAAAAGCAAAAAAAATGCAATGTTCAACTGTGAATAGCTTTACTATTATCAGCAATGCAAAGATCCAGGACAGCTTCATGGGTCTCATGACAAAAAAAAATATTTTCTGATACTATAGAAAGAACTGACAAAGTGTAAATATAGATTGAAGAATGCTATTTTTCAGTTTATTTCCTCCATCTCTAGGGTAAGTGATGTCTTCCTTCACAATATGATGAACATAGAAATGTCTATTACCTAATAACACATGTAAAATCTGTATCACATTACCTGCTGTCATGATAGGAGGATAGGGATGGGATGGAGGAAGAGAACATGGATTTTTAAATGTTAACAAAACAATTATTGAAAATTATTTGGACATTTATCTAGGAAAATTTTTAAAAAGAGAAAATGGCTCCTTCTCTCCCCTGCAGCTGCATTCCTTTTACCCAGATAAGGCATTCATTTGCTAGAGAGGTTGCTCACTTACAACATTTACTGTAGAGTGCAAACCTCTATCACCAGGTGCAATTAAAGCTGCATTTCCAACACTAATATAAGCCTGTACAATAAGACCATTAGCTGTTCCTCTAGAACTCTTGACCATAATTCCTTTTGGCAGTATGACACAGCTTTCTTATTTAACAGGTCTCCTCCTCCATTCTGCAGGAGTGGAAGTACAGCAAATTGACCTCAGAAAATCTAATTCGTACCTTTCAAAGTTTAACTTCCAAACAATTACTAGAAATACTGAGAATCTAAGACTTAAAATAGTGCTGAAATAGGGGAATATAATAATCTCTAGAAATATAGAGTGGACAAGCAGTTTTTTAACATTTATTTTTCTTTTCTTTATTGTCTAATTTTTTGGAAGTTTGGTTTCTATTTTCCCTTCAAAATGCACCTTTTCAGTCAAAAATAATTGGTTCAAATTCCATGTTAGCTTTGACTTGTTCAAGATGGTAACACTGTTGTTGTTGCTTTTTTTAATTTAATATCCCTCACCCTTTGTTGTGTCTAGTAAGGTAAATCTTGTTGGAAGAAAATAACTAAAGTTAAACATATACACATGGTTAGCTTTGATTTTAGCTTGAAGTAATACTTTAAGGCATAAAGACAGGGGGTATCAAGGAAAGAATGTTAGTCTTAACAAGAGGCTAGAAACTTTCAATGTTTTTGCTCAGCCAATAACTAGTTGGATGACTTTGAGGAAATGTAATTTCTTCATCCACTGATGGAGAAGATAGAGTTTTAGTCAGAGTCAGAAAGATCTGAAAGACCAGTTCAGTGAGCTGTGATCTTAGAAACTTTTGGCCATGTGACCTTGGGCTTTGCTCCCAGTTTCCTCATTTGACAAGTTGGCATAATACTATTTATGTACCTTCTTCATTTGATACTTGTGAAAATAGAATTAAATAATGCAATGTAAAATGTTTTTAAACTATAAATCATGTCTATAAGTAGTTATTAGCCTTATTATTTTCCTCAGACCTCATTTTCCTATTCCATACAGTAAAACAAAAGGAAGAGATTAAAGATTTGAAATCTACATGCTTTGAGTGTGTGTGGGCAGTATTGATGTCTTTCTTCAGAGGGATGTATTTCTAAAATATACAGTGTTAGAGGAGGAAGAGCCAAGATAGCAGAGTAGCCAGAAGTAATCAGATCAGTTCCTCTCTCCAAGACTTCCAAAGAGATCTAGAAATATGCCAGATTTAATCGTGTTGGGAAAATCCAAGAAAAAGCCATAGTGAATCATTTTTCCATACAAGGTCAACATAGAGAGACAGTTCTGTGCATATACTAGGGAGGGAGGTCTGGCCAGGAATGACTGTTAATGAATTATTTTAATACTCAAATTAATGCTATGACCTGAGGCAAAGAAGGTGCTAGACCCATATTATTATTCCCCATGAACCCAAATTTGCCCGATGACAGGAACTTTTCTCAAATGGCAGTGGTCTTACCTATAACTCAGTTGTGGGTTATATATCTAAAGAAGACTAAGCCCAGGAATGGTATGCAGAGTTAGGGAGTGATTGCAGGCCACAGGCAGTATACTAAGAGAGGAGGAAATTCAGAATCAAGCAGCTGAAATCTCCATGACTCAAGTGGGGTTTCTATCCCAGCTTCTAGTCCAATTTGAAACATTCAGAGACATAAGCAGGGAAGTAGTATCACACCAAATGGATGTTTTCATTTTTGCCACTGTGAACCAATAGAGCTTTTTAGCTGACTGGTAGCAGCAATATATTGTTTCTCAAATGCAAACCCAAGTCAGGAACTTGCAGAGCTCAAAGTAGGGAGTAATAATCAGATTTAGTTCCTAGATTGAATCCCTTGGGGAAATATGAAAGCTTATAAAGTGGCAAGTATGAAGTGTTCCTAAGATTTTGTAGTAATACAATACTCAGTACCATGAAGTAAGTAACAACACTCACCCAGACTTTACCACCAGGAATGTTCAGAGCTTTGTTATAACATTAAGTCCAAAGTCAGGAAGTAGGATATAAAGATGAATAAACAAAACAAAACAAAAAAAGAATCCCACCATAAAAATCTATTGGTGAAAAGATGCTCAAGACAAACGCAAAAGAAATGGAACTTTTAAGATTTTTTAATCAATGATGTGAAAGTAATGGAGGAAAAAGTTTGAAAGGAATTAAGATATACATGAAGAAAACTTGGAAAGGAATTAACAAAATCATATATGATATTTAAGCCTTGTTCAAAATATAAATGCCTTAAAATTAGATTGGACAAGATGTCAATGATTCCATGAAACAACAAGAAATTTTAACAGAAAGTCAAAAGCCTAAAAAAATATAAAAGAATATGTAAGATATCTCAAACCAAAAAAAAAAAACTAACTTAGAAAACAGATCAAGGAGAAAGAACTTAAAAATCTTTGAACTGCCTGAATGTCATGATTAAAACAAAATAAAACAAAACAAGAACAGTCTAGACATCATATTTCAAGAATCTTAAAAGAAGAATATGCAGATAACTTTGAACCACAGAACAAAGTGGAAATAGAAAGAATTCACTGTAAACCACCTAAAAATAAAATTAAAACCCTCAGGAACATTATAACCAAAATTTGAATCTCTCATTGAATCATATTTATCCCAAAGGCCCTATCCTATGGTTCCTTCTACCTGAAATGTTAAGATCATAGCTTAAGAGGGCAGGGCATGGCGAGTAAATTAATTTAAAAATTTTTCCTAATAGGAATAGGAAAAGGAATTAGACATGTGCCCTGAAGGTTTACACTTTTTCTGCTATTTATAGTCTTAGAGTTGTCATGAGAGTTGAACCAATATGACTGGGTAGACAAAGAAACCTGACCAACCTCTCCCAACATTTCTCTTCAAATAACTTTTAAATAATACCTCAAATCAAATTTTAGAGGAATGTAGCCAGTAAAAAACTCTGCATAAGAATTTTCCCAGTCAAAACCAACTAGAAAGTCTGGGGTTCGAACCAGACTGGAGCAAATGGGCAGCATCAGTTGTGGACTTAGGGGCAACAGTGATAGATATCAGAAACTTTAGGAACTCTCATCCCAAAGAACCTAAAGGAGCCAGACAATTGGTCAGAAAGAGACTATAGGAGAATTTTGTCGGCACCAGGTGCAGGATCTTGCATTTTTTGGCAACTCTCTTGTATATATGCATTTGAGGTTGCAGTTCTAGGGCAGAGTGGTCCATCACAAGGGAACAGCATCCTGGGTCACATTTTCAAAGCAAAACGGAACACTACTCCTTGCAGCCTCAGGAGAGCAGGGAATCTGCTCAAAGTACAAGGGCTGAGAGAATTGTCAGCACTTGAGATTGCAGGAAAACCAGAGATTAGAGTGCAGATCTGACCACATCCCTCACCAGACCACAGAAGCTTGAAAGCAATGAAAACTTGTAGACTCCCCAAACTAGCTCTGAAAAAAAGAAAAAAGAGAAAGAAAGAAAGAAAGAAAAAAAGAAAGAAAGAGAGGGAGGGAGGAAGGAAGGAAGGAAGGAAGAAAAATGAAGGAAGGAAGGAAGGAAAGAAGGAAGGAAGGAAGAAAGAAACAATTTGTCCATGAACAACTACTAGTGGCAAAGAAGACCAAGGCCCAAACATGGAAGAAGATGACAAAATGAAAACAGCTGCAAGCAAAATGAAAAAAAAGGAAGGAAGGAAGGAAGAAAGAGAGAAAGGAAGGAAGGAAGGAAGAAAGAAAGAGAGGGAGGGAGGAAGGAATGAAAGAAATTAATTAGATACAAGTCCAATAAGAATTCCTAGAAGATTTAAAGAAACAGATAAGAGTGGTAGAAGAAGAACAGAGAAAAGAAATGAGAATGAGGCAAGACTTATGAAAAGAGAGTCTTTTCTTTTACAAGCACAAAAAAGAGGTACAGAAATATTGAAGAAAATAATACTCCAAAAAGCAAATTGACAAAAGAGTAAAATAGAATAATACAAATTAACATAGATCACAAAAATTCACTGAAGAGAACTACTTAAGAAACAGAATTGGCCAAATGAAGGTGGGAGGAAAAGATACAAAAGCTCATTGAAGAAAATAGTTTCTTAAAATCATAATTGGATAAATAAAAGCTAATGACTCCATGAGATTTTAAGAAACAATACAACAAAATTAAAATAATTTTTTTTTAAAACCCTTACCTTCCGTCTTAGAGTCAATACTGTGTATTGGTTCCAAGGCAGAAGAGTGGTAAGGGTAGGCAATGGGGGTCAAGTGACTTGCCCAGGGTCACACAGCTGGGAAGTGTCTGAGGCCAGATTTGAACCTAGGACCTCCTGTCTCTAGGCCTGGCTCTCAATCCACTGAGCTACCCAGCTGCCCCCTAAAATAATTTTTAAAAATGAAATATCTCCTTGGAAAACAACTGCCCTTGAAAATATATTGAGAAACAAGAATTACTGAACTCTCTGAAAGCCATTCTCAAAAAAAAAAAAAGAACCAAGGTATCATATTTCAAGAAACTTTCAGGGAAAACTTGTAACTAGAGGGCAAAATAGAAATTGAAAGAATCCATGCATCTCATCATCTCCTGAAAGAGATCCCAAAATGAAAACTCCCAGGTCAAGAAGAAACTATCATAAGCATCCAGAAAGAAACCAATCAAATATCATGAAACTAAAGTCAGGATCATACAACTTTCAGCAGTTTCAATAATAAAGCAGAATATGATATGCTGGAAGGAAAAGGAGGTAGTATTAAAATCAAGAATAACCTACCCAGCAAAACTGAATCCTTTATAGAAAAATTGGATATTTAAATAAATAAAGGACTTCCAAACATTCCTGATAAAAAGACAAAATATGCTTGGAAAATATAATATTCAGATTGTAATGTAGAAGATGGCAGCATGGAATTCCTGCAAAATACAGGGTCAAGCCTCACCCAGAGTTCCAGGGGACCCCCTCCCCCCCGGAGAACTTTGGGTGAGGGGAAGTTGAGAGGTAGTTAAACAGTTGCTTTCTGGGGGTTGAGGTGAGCAGATCTTTCTGCTTGCTGCTCCTGACTTGGGGGTTCACCTGAGGGGCCATTGTGGCAAAAGCCATTTTGGTTTACACTCAGGAGTTAGCCTGTCTAGTAGGATTAGATCTTAGCAGCATCAATATAACAATTATTTAGTAATATAGAGATGAGAGTAATTATTATTAGCCTAGAAAGCAAGTTAACTAAGTGCCTGCCACTCCCTTCATAATTAAAATAATACTATTAATACGAAACTTTCCAGTAAATCCAAGTCTCATACCACTATGACTAGTTAATATACTTGCTATGAAAAGATTTTTGACCAATTATGCTAGTCCTTTGCTTAAGATTCTTTTCCATTCCAATTGCACTATAAAGCATCTCATCTCAAATCTAAGAAATATGTCTGACAAAAAACCTATATAGTATGGATTCACATCCTCTTATTTCTAGAACTATAAGAATTAAACCTATATCTAAGAAAGGAAAAGAATATCCTAGTTCCTTTACACCACATTCTAGATTAAGGCAGATTAAGAGAGGCAATAGTCAAAAACAAAAAAGAATTTTGAGTAGGGACAGGTTAAAAAGAGAGAGAAGGAAAAGCAGAAGAAAATAGGATTAAGGGAAATATATAGTAATCATAATTGTTAATGTGACTGGAATGAACTCACCCATAAAACAGAAACAGAAGAATAGATTAGGAATCAAAATCCAAAATTATGTTTACAAGGCACACACTTGAAATAGAATGATACACACACAGAATTAAAATAAAGGATTGGATGAGAATCTATTATACTTCAGCTGAGGTAAAAATGGCAGCAGTAACAATTATGATATCAGGCAAAGCAAATGCAAAACTAGGTCTAATTAAAATATTACCAGGGAAGTTACAATTTATTAAAGATTCCTTAGACAATGAAGTATTAACCAAAAAATTAGAAATTTCTCTGATAAAATCCTCATTTTAACACATACAAATATGATTTTGAGTCAAATTTATAAAAATAAGAGCCATTCTCTGAGTAATAAATGGTTAATGGATAAGAACAGGTAGTTTTCAGAAGAAAAAAATTTGAGCTATCTATTCTCAGATGAAAAAAATGCTCTAGATCACTATTGATTAAAGAAATATAAATGAAACAGTTCTGAAGTAACACCTCACACCTGTCAGACATCACACATGTGAGAGTATATTTTGGGAATTTTATACACTAATGAACTGTTAGTGGAAGAGTAAATTGGTCCAAACATTCTGCTGAACAATTTGAACTTATGCCCAAAGGATCCAAGAATGAAAAATACTTTTCATCTCCATAAACAGAATGTAGAAACTAAGTTGAAATTGTAGAAAATTCAAATTTTCTCACTTTATTTTTCTTGCTTTTGTGACCTGCACAAATTATAATTGATATCATATTGCTTTCCTTCCCAGTAGAGGAAAGGCTGGAGGAAGGGAGAAAAATTTTGAACTCATTTAAAAAAAGGATTGTTAAAAATAAATAAATTTCCAGAAAAAGAAAAAGAAAGTTTCTGCCAGATCACTTGGAAGTTAAATGACTTGCTCAAGGTAAAATAGTCATTTATGTTCAAGATAAAAGATTTGAACCCAGTTCTTCTTGGGCTTATAATGAGTTTTGGATTCAACAAGTCATAATACCTCTGTATTTTTTATGGCATAAAGCAGAAATTAGGTGGAAATACTTTTTTTTAATTTGAAATATAAATAAATATGAAATATAATGTAGAATGTTAGTTTCTTGAGTATAACCCATCTTTTTTGCATGTATCCATAGCACTTAACACAGTATTAGGAACATACTGGTGTTTAAGAAATGCTTAATTAATTATTTCAATTTGCAATTCAAAACCACTAGATAAGCTCTATAAATACTTTTCAACTCAGCCTACAAAAAGAAATATATGTGTAACAGTTTCTATTCTCTCTTTATTGTTGAACAATAAGACAGAAGAAAACATTCACAAAATGTCTACCATATTACGTAATTAAGTTTTGTGAAGAGAAAAATTTAAAGTATAGTTACACAGGGGCAGCTGGGTAGCTCAGTGGAGTGAGAGTCAGGCCTAGAGACGGGAGGTCCTAGGTTCAAACCCGGCCTCAGCCACTTCCCAGCTGTGTGACCCTGGGCAAGTCGCTTGACCCCCATTGCCCAACCTTACCAATCTTCCACCTATGAGACAATACACCGAAGTACAAGGGTTTAAAAAAAAATATATATATATATAGTTACGCGATCAGCTTGAATTATCTTATGGAAATACACAAAATTTTAGAACAGAGTCTGAGATAAAAAATGTTAGTATTTCATAGAAATGTAGTTATTTGCAGAAACAATGAACTGTAAATTCTAAGACTGTTAAAGTCATTCAAATTTTTATGGTTTTAAACTGTTTGTAATGGGTCTGTTTAACAACCATTCTGGCCTGGCATTATTCTTTAGCAAAAACAGTCATCCTCTATTCAGTAGCACCCACCTATTAGCAGGCTCACTTGGCACAATCTGCCACAGACATCTGCTCCAAGGAAATATTGACAACCAAGTAGGAGAAAGAGATTCAGAATTCAGCTGTTTCCTTTGAATGCTTTCCTCAGGTACTGAAAAAATGCTTATTGCTTCTGGTTAGAATTTTCTCAACAGAGAGAGAAATTAGTTAGGCCATTAAATTAATTGATAAATTCAAATATTGATGTACTTGCAAATTGACTTGGCAGATTTTTAAACTGAATTGACAAGCCAAATTAGACATAGGGATTAAGCTGTATAGGTACAATCTAAGTTGTATACTAATGTAAAATGTATGCATATGGTTACCTAAAGCACAGAAAAGTGCATACATACTGTGTGCATAAAGACATAAATGAGATCCCCACATCTAGCTTCATACCCTGAGCAAGTACTTTACCCTTCTTGGGCCTCAGTTGCTTTATTTGTAAAATGAGGAGATTAGAGTAAATCATCTTTAGTTCTACTTCTAGCTATAGATTTATGTTCTATGACTAGAGATGCATCATGATATTGTAGAGCAATGAAGAATCTGACCAACAAATACTAGCTCAGCAATCATATGTGGATCATCTAATCCCTCAAGTTCCTAGCAGCAATGTCATTATCAGTCACAGATGAGTTCCCTGTGACCATTGTTGGAAGGAGTTGCCACACTGAAAATTTCCTACATCAATGTGATCTCAGGGCCAGACTTTTAAAAAAAGAGATAATGTAGAGGAAAGAGTACTGTATTTGGAATATGAGGATTAGGGTTCAAATCCTGGCATATATACCTTTGTACATCAGGGAAAGTCAGTTATTGTCTCTGGGCCTTAGTTTCTTCCCTATAAATTGTTACTTGGTCTAGATGATCTTTAAGATCTCCTTTTACTCCAAATCTGTGGTCCTATGTGTGTCCAGTACCCAAGGATAAACAATAAAAATATTTGCCTATAAAAGGAAAGAAACCCCCCCCCCATATTTAAAATCCTATTTACACCTCTGTGGTCAATCTCAATTATGTGGCTGTTTTAATTAATGTCTCTCTTCTTCTTTATCTTTTAAGGCATAGCTGATAACTGAATTTTACACATAGCATTTCAAAGCAGGCATCCATCAATGGGACAATTAGATGGTACAGTATATAGAGAGCTAGGCTTGGAGTCATTAAATCTCCCTGAGTTAAAATCTGACCTCAAGCACTTATTAGCTGTGAGACCCTGGGAAAGTCATTTAATTATTTTTACTTCAATTTCATCATCTAGAAAATGAATTGGAGAAGGAAAAGGCAAACTGCTCTAGGATCTTTGGCAAGAGAATCCCAAATGGAGTCAGGAAGAGTCAGACATCTGAAAAAATGACTAAACAATTGATTTATTTTTTTCAGAACCCTGTATTTTGTATTATTATTCTAAATATTTTAGGCTTGGTAAGACTTCTCTTGCCAAGAACAGAGTATACTCGTTGAGAGTAAGGACCAAGTCATGAACTTCATTCTTTTGAAAGGATTCAGAAATGGTCCCCTATGAATGAAAGCACATGATTCATGTTGAACTTTGAAGGGACGTAAGGATTCCAAAATCTTGTTGCTGTGAGGAAGGAGAGTATTACAGGCATAAGGGAATTCCTATACAAAGATATACAGTCCAGAAATAAAATGTCACATATAGTGGAAAGTCAGTGGATGTTAAGATAGTTTTTATTAATTTCTACTTTTTATGTGTAAGAGGAAAAGGAGTAATATATTTTTTTAGTTGGAGACCACCTACTTTGCCGGTCAGCAGTTGGTGATGCACTGCTGTGCAGGTTGGCAGTTGGTGACAGTTAGAATGGTGTGACTGAGTGTGGTTTGTAAGTTGTAGACCATTGTAAAGGGGTTTTTGTTTTGGGGTCCCCTGGAGAGAGGAGTTTGTGTGGCTTGCTCTCTCTGGGATTGACAGTGGGAGACTGAGAAAAGGATTTCAGACCTTATCAACCTTATTGATTACCTTGGGTAAATAGATTACATAGAGAGAGGGTAAATTATTAGATAGAGAGAATAGGAGAGTAAGTGAGGGTAGATACAGAAGACACTGCCCTCTGAGGCAGATAGATGTAGGGTTTTCTATAAAAATTTATTTAGAATTGGGAACTGGGGTATAGTTATAATCTATTAAAAGATTACTTGCACTTTCCTCCTTCCTATTTCCTATCTATATTTCCTAATAATAAACTCAGTGTCTTGCATTTAATAAACTGCTTACTGGCTTTTGATCAAATTCCCCCCCTCCCAATTTAACCCTTCACATTGGACAAGTTTGGCTGGAACTCAAAGTATATGACAGAAAGTAATGAGAAATAAGTTCTGATGTATTGGTTAGACCAAGTTTGTGGAGGGGTTTAAATATCAAATGAGAATTTATACTTTATCTCAGTGAATTACTAAATTTTCTTGAGTATGGTAGTTTCATGTACTATTCCTCTTACTTTCTTTCATATGTAGAAAATAAATTATTTTAAGTTGAGATATTTTGCCTAAGGACCAATCTTCTGGATTTATTTTTTTTGTCCATCACTAATACTTACAAAGAGTCCTATTTGCCAATAACTTTGTCTGTGAATTGCTTTCTCTTTGGACTGAAATGGGGTCCAAAAATCTTTAAGGGAGCTATAAATGAAAATTCATTTTTCCTGCTTTCTGAAAAAGGTATTAATAACTATAAAGTACCCATGGGTACTCTCTAAATTAAGGACAAAATCAGGTAGAATGAAAAAATCAATTTCAGCCACCCTTTTCAATAAATAGACATCATTTATATTGTGTAAGAGATAAACATCCATTTTCTCCAAACCATTCCCCCATACAAAATACCTTTTATAAAGGAAAATAGAATTTGTGAAAAACAACTAATTTTGCCCTTATTTATTAAATAATTGTACCATAAATTGTTAGAGTAAAAGGTACTTTCTATGGTAACCTAATGGAAGCATTAATTTAGCTTCAGAAACTCTTCTGCCACATTTCTAAGCTGAAAGAAATATGATTACATGGCAATGTTTTATTTCTGAGTTTTTTCCTGGATAATTCCAGTAATTCACTACTCGAATAAGAAAGCTTTTCTATTAGTAAGCATTTGTATTTTTTGTGTTGTCATGATCAGCGGTGAAATATTTAATTTCTCTGAGCTCCAATTTCTACATCTATAAAATGGGAACAATAATGCTCATAGTCATGACCTCAGAGGATTGTTGTGGGATTCAAATACTATTATGATTAAAATGTATTATATGAGGGGCAGCTGGGTAGCTCAGTGGATTGAGAGTCAGGCCTAGAGACAGGAGGTCCTAGGTTCAAATTCGGCCTCAGCCACTTCCCAGCTGTGTGACCCTGGGCAAGTCACTTGACCCCCATTGCCCACCCTTACCACTCTTCCACCTATGAGACAATACACCAAAAGTTAAGGGTTTAAAAAATGTATTATATGAATGGCAATTTTTGTGGTTATAAATAAATACAGACCTTCACAATAGAAATATAAAAAGAACAAAAAGGTCATTCTTATTCTAAAGTGTTTAAAATTTTCCAGTTGGCAAAATGCTAAACTTTTTAAAAAGTAGAACAAATTCTGATGAATAATTTGAAAAAGTTGATTTATATAACAAAACTCCTGCAGCTAGATCCTTGTACTTTGAAAGAAATAGAAGATAAATTGATTTTTCAGAGTCATTTTTGAGACTACTTGACTGAACTCTCTTAATTTTAACTTTAATCATAACTAATTTATATCCAACTTCTGACACTCTTAGAAATATTTTATCTTTCTTCTTTCAACTTGATTAAGGATTTCTCATCATTACTTGCTCTGTGGCTATGGGGAACAATAACATATAGAATAGGGACAGTCTTCCACAAGTCAGGGGTTAGGATTAAAAACTGAAATTTTTCCACTTTTGATTTTAATTATTTTCTAAAATGTTGTCTAATGCTAGAAAATGAATATATCTACAGATAATATAAAATGTATAAATTGGTATTATGACAATTAAAACAACTCTGGAATTTATTATTTAAATCAAATGTCCGATGGAAGAAAAATATTTTAAAATGAGGTCTAGTAAGCGGATGTGTAAATAAAGAGATAGTTCAATAGGTAAGGAAAAGAGATAATGCTAAGATTTAGATAATGCAGCCTGTTCATATTCTAAAAGTGATTGAAATTATCTCCTATTTTTCATCTTGGGTAACAGGAATAAAAAAAAAAACACAGTTTTTAACCAGTTCCTGTGGGTCAGGTACTGTGCTGGGTGCCATAACAATGGGGATGCTTTTACATGTGTTTCCTACTGTTCTAATTACATTAATATTTCTGAGGTTTGCTAATGATTGGGATAGATATGCACAAGTAAAATGAAGAAAAAAATTGTTGCTTAAGATCAAGACTAGGCATTTTCTTGAGATTCTTCTCATTGGTGTGAAAAATGGTCTTTCATCCTTTCTTGCCTGAGTGAAAAGTAGAGTTTACTAAAGCTTGAGAGGGAAAGATCCTTGGGCTAAATACAAGGGACTCTAAGGTTCTGTGCAAGGAAAACTTAGAGGGAAAGAAAATACTGGGAAGAAGTTGACATGCAAAAGGAGTAGAATCCATGAATTTGCCCCTAATTCTAGCTTACTATACTAGAGACTAGAGTGAATTTCCCCTGGGGAAAGATTGGGAATTCAATCTCTCAGATGAGCTATTTCTCTCTAATTGGAAAGGAAATGCTCATCTGTCAGTCTGTTTCTTAGGCAACTCTTTCAAAATTTCATTCTATTGTATCCTACTCATTGTATTTGTCAGATTAGGAATAATAAAAAGGTGCCAGATAGAACATTTCAGGGGGCTGCATCTGGCCCGTTTGCCCATCACTGGTCTAGAATATTCTCATATGTATAGCTTCTCTAATTCTTGGTTGTTCTTGGTTTGGATAAAGGAGTCCATTTTATATTCACCACATTTGATAGTTTTTGCATGATTGGCATTTGGTAGAAAGGGTGTCAAGCCTTGAGATATGGCTTGAGGCACTTCTTCTTCCTTCAGGGATATTGTTCAGGAGGGACATAAGAACCTAAAATGTATTTTCCCTAAACTAGTAGTGTTTAAAAGACTTGAGGGAAATCAAGAAATATCTAATCACAACACCTTATGAGCTACATTTAGACAAAACAACATAGACATCTATAACCTATATGGATAATATACACACTTAAGGGATGACATATAAATATAAGACAATGAAAATTTTAGAAAATGTATGTGCTCATTGTATGAACAATATAGACCCAGGCATGAATAGAGTTTAAGCTACGTGGGCTATTTATACTGCCACTTCGTGAAGAAACACTTCATGGGTCCTTTCATTTCCCCTCAAAGAGAAAGCATAGTGATTTAAGACTTTCAGAAAAAAAGATAAATGGAATGGTTGTTCCATCTGCCTACACTATTTGAAAGTCAATGATAGTAAGATCATAGGAGCATAGATTCCAATTTGGAAGGCATGTTGGAGACCAATTAATCTAACAACCTGCTTTTATAAATGAGGAAATTGAGATCCAGAGAAGGTAAGTGACTTGATTAGAGTCATAGCTTTGAAGGGTCTGAGAAGAGATTTTTTTACCCAGATCTTCCTAGCTCCAAGTCCAGTAATCTTACTACTATGCATTACTGACCTAGGGTATAGGACTAGTTCTACCAAAGTCAGAAAAATAATAATCCCTGCAGGTACCTTACATTTTGGGTTATTTCCTTCCTTTGATGAGTGCCACAAGAAATGAGATTATTAAATTGTAAAGTACTATGTAATGAGTGATAACTGATCACTTCATTCATTTCTTCCCAATGCCATTCCTATGATATTGCAGCATTTATCAGTAGAGAAATCAAAAGAGAAGTGCTCATGTCTGCTTTCCACTTGTTTTCTCTCTGTATGGATGAGGCTTGGAAATAAAGTTTCTCACCTTCTGTTAAGCTATTAAGGAGGCATCTGTGACTCAGCAGTTAAGGGGCTAAATTACAGCAATTTTCTGGTAAATCTAATCTGGCTTCCTCCACTGTTTCACTTATTGTATAATTCTGTGCAAATAATTCATAAACTCAGTCTAGCCTTTACCTTTCAGCCCACCTCAAAGCTTCAGGTCTTCCTCAGTCTCAAGCTCTAATCCCTGGGCACAAATCATAATTGAGTTTTTAATACTTCTAATTTAATACCTTCCCCTTTATTATTATTGCTCTTATGGTGGTGGTTATTACTATGCTCATGGTTTTCTATTGCAGCCTAGACCCTTCTTAATGGAACTAAATCAAAAGATATCAACAGAGCACTGGTTAGTTTGCCCAGAATTAAGCAACTAGAAGTAAGTACAGGTTCTAGAGTGAACAAATCATACTTTAAGCCATGTTGCTAATGTAGGCCAGCTTGATAAGTGTACTGGCCTCTGGGGAGTCATACTGTAATGGAGAAAACATAATTATTAACTTTTGCAGTTGCTTTTATTTTGTACCTAATATGAAAATCACAGATCTAGAAGCAGAAGGAATTTTGGAGGTCATTGAATACAACTACCTCATTTTACAGATGAGGAAACTGAGGCACAGAGAAATTAGGTAATCTGCCATGGCAAGCCAGGGGAAATTTAAGTATCATATTTTAGGGCAAATATAACTTAGCTAAATCCAAGAGACTGAGATGAGTCAAATTATGGATGGCAGGATTCCAAAAGAATGTAAATCTAGTGGGACTGAGAATAAGGGAAGCATTATTCAAAATGATGATGAAATTACTCAGGAAATAAAAAATGAAGCTGTTTAATGTGAAAATTCTATCTTTTCAGTGTTGCTACTAGTGTAATATATCAACTATTGTAACATCCAAAAAAAACCCATCCTCTCCTATAGTCCTAACAACAAAATCTGCATGATGTTTAAGTTCCTGCCACCGAAGCTAGAATTCTGTCTAATTCCCCTCAATCTTCTCAGATGCTGAAGTCTAATCCCTAAACCACAGCCTCTGTGATGAGTGACTAGTACATTCAATTAGATCTTCCTATATTTAATACCTGCCTGCATTGATCTTTGTCCATCAGAGGGTTTTGTTTTTTGTTTTTTGTTTTAATTCAGGAAACATGTGACCTTATCAGGTTTGTCCATAGCTAGCCTCAATATTGTTACTTTCTACTACCAGGAGAAATTAATTGGTAAGAGAAGAAAGACATGAAGAAGGCTGTGCCAAGTTATAAGTTGTGGCTAAAATCTGAAAATTAACTCTAGATAATGAAATCCTTCAAAATGTTCCACTTTCAAGCCAGCAGTTGATAAGTGCATAGGAATTTAAGGAACACCTGTGATTGTTAAAGTTGAATATAAATAAGATCTAAACAAATAATTCATGAAAAATTGTTATTTAAAGAAATTTTAGAGACAATCTCTAATTATTCTTTTTAATTTTTATTTCATTTATTTAATTATATTTATATGTTGCATATATAAATATATTGCATATATATATTTTTTTATAATTACAATCACTATATTATATAATAATTATATTTACTATCTATTTAATGTTTATCATTTCATTATATTTAATTATTCATTTATTCTTTTTTATTCATCAATTAACACACATTTATAAATCAATTAACAAGCATTTATTAAGTGCTAGCTACAAGCTAGATTTTTTTAACCCTTACCTTCTATCTTGGAATCAATATTGTGTATTGGTTCTAAGGCAGAGGCAATGGGGGCTAAGTGACTTGCTCAGGGTCATACAGGTAGGAAGTATCTGAGGCCAGATTTGAACCTAGGACATCTCATCTCTAGGCCTGGTTTTTCATCCACTGAACCAACTAGCTGCCCCCTTGCAAGACATTTTAATAGACATAGAAATATAAAGGCAAAAATATNTGTTGCATATATAAATATATTGCATATATATATTTTTTTATAATTACAATCACTATATTATATAATAATTATATTTACTATCTATTTAATGTTTATCATTTCATTATATTTAATTATTCATTTATTCTTTTTTATTCATCAATTAACACACATTTATAAATCAATTAACAAGCATTTATTAAGTGCTAGCTACAAGCTAGATTTTTTTAACCCTTACCTTCTATCTTGGAATCAATATTGTGTATTGGTTCTAAGGCAGAGGCAATGGGGGCTAAGTGACTTGCTCAGGGTCATACAGGTAGGAAGTATCTGAGGCCAGATTTGAACCTAGGACATCTCATCTCTAGGCCTGGTTTTTCATCCACTGAACCAACTAGCTGCCCCCTTGCAAGACATTTTAATAGACATAGAAATATAAAGGCAAAAATATGAATTCCTGACTTCATGGAGCACAAACACACTACAAGGAGAAGACATGTACACAAATATGTATATACAATAATATAAAAATAATTATGGAGTAATTTGGACCAAAGCACATTAGCAGCATAATTTCATGATACTTGGCCTTTTTGGTTACACTCCTTTAGACCTGCCCCTAGCTAGTCACACCCTTCCTAAAACATGTTATTTTATATTATTACTGAATATATTACTACAGAATAGTCTGAGGAAGACAGTAAATCAGGGTTCTATTTCCTCTTGTTATGAAAATGGCTGAAATGGAAAGTAATTTTATCTTTTTTAAAAATTTATTTTTATTTTATTATATCATACCCATATAGATATAAGCAGAAAGTCATAATGGGCAGCTAGGTGATGGAGTGGATAGAGCACTGGGCTTGGAATCAGGAAAACTCATCTCCATGAATTCACATCAGATCTCAGATACTAGTTATAAGATCCTAGGCAAATCACTTAACCATGTTTGCCTCAGTTCTCCATCTACACAATGAGGTGAAGATGGAAATGGTAAATCCCTCCAGTATCTTTGCTAAGGAAACCCCAAATTGTGTCATCAAGAGCCAGACAGGACTGACACCACTTAACAGCAGCATTTACATAGTAGTACTCTGCTGTACTAATCTCACAAACCTGTCCAAAAAAAGGAAGTTCATTTGATTTGTTTTTGATAAATTAACATTTTCTTTATTAAATGCTCACAGAAGGAATCTAAAACCTCCAAGAATCAAAGTCAAATTTTTCAATCTTGAAAATGACTAAATTTGTCAGTATTCAATCCTACAACATTTTTTTCAGTATTCGTTGACTGAAGAAGTGGTCCTATCCTTTTTTTAAATCTTATTTTATGAGGTACTGACTTAAAAGCTTCAATTTCTCTTCAGATTTAGTGTTCCCAAAACTTTTCTTACAAGTCCTGGCTCTTATTTTTTCTGTTTACTTTAAGTTTCTTGCCCTTGATTTCAAATTCTGTGATTCCAAAATTCTGGATTGGCTAGAAAAATCTCCTCTACAAGAAACAAAGCCTCATTTTCTTCCATGTCATTATCATTTGTATCTGTGTTATCAGAATTTCTAAGAGAATTTCCAGTTCTCTTGGGTTGACTTTCTCTGTGGCATTTAGGTCATGGGAGCCTAACTTTAAAAGAACAATAATTTATGTCTTCTGTTTTTACATCGCTGTAATACCCAAATATATCCCTCTCTTCTTCTCTTACTTAGTGGATATTTTCTTGCAATAAAGAAGAAATATAGTAGATAAACAAAGCAAAGAAAATATGGACCATATTGGAAAGTATATCAAACATTTTCTTTCTGTAGTCTACTCTAATAAAAGGAACGGTTTTCCCTTCCTTATAAACAGAGTGGAACAGTGTGTGAAATGTCAGATATATCATGGGACCATAAAGTCAGAGCTTTTTGGAACTTCAGAGCTCATCCAGTATAATCCCCTTATATTAGAAGTAAGGAAACTGAAAATCAGAAAGATTTAGTAAATTGCTCAAAGTCCCACAGTCATTGCTAGTATTTATCCCTGGATGATGTGTTGGTCCGTGTTGTTAAATTGTTCTAATTTTGTCTTCTTTTTCTTGTTGTTATAATAATCCATATGGTGTAATGGTTAGAGAGCTGACCTCAGAAACAGGCAGACCTGGGTTCAAAATCTGCCTCAGGTACATAGTGTATATGTGATCCAGTATTACGACCATTTCTTTGGATACCTCATCACATCTAAAATTCTAGTTTCAATAATAAAACTTCCCCCATCTTCATTAGTTACAGTGCCTTCCCTCATTTGATAATTTCCAATTTATCCTGACTGAAGCTTGTTTGGTTGTCTTTGTTGTCTTGTTGTCTCCTTAAGAACATGCTGTCTTTGACCATTTTTTTTATCCCCATCATTTAGCACAGGGAGTGCTGATACATTGTAGAAACTGTTAAGCTTCTATGTTTATTGACTGACAATGAAATCATAGTCTAGTTCTATCTCTTTTTTTTTTAAGGAAGTCTCTTTGGGAGGGGAATGGCTGTATTGACAAATAAAACAATTCACACAAAATCCTGTCTTTTATTGGAAAATCTCATTTTTTTTTGATGGAAACCATCTCTAACCCCTCTTAATTCTAGTATATACCTTCTTTTAATTATTTCCTTTGTATACTTTATTTGTTCATATTTATTTGCATATTGTCTCCCCCCATTAGATTATAAGCTCCTTGAGGACAGAACTTGTCTTTTTACTACTCTTTACTCCCCATCTCTTAACACAGCACTGGGTACAGAGGAGGCACTTACACAAATGAAACAAAAGAAAGGAGATGCATTCCCTTATATTTGCTTCAAGGCCAATTTGGTCTTCACAATTAAGCTGGCATTTAGTTTCCTTTGATTCTTTCTGTTTGTTTGCATTGTTGTGATCATTCTTCTCCTGGTTCAGTTTCCTGCAATCAGCATTACATTCTTCTTCACTAATCCTTTTTCAAATGTTCTTCACCTTCTTCCAACATCCATTCTGGATCATGGACTTTCTCATTAGATTATATTTCCTCTATATTCAGTTCTTCAGTCACACCTTTTGTCAAATACAGTTTTGGTACAGATTTTCAAAGGAAAGACAGTGTTAGGTATGATCAAACATTGGTGTGACCGACAAGCCATCTGCCTTCTCTGAATCCTAGTTCACTCAGCTATAAAATGAGGGGATTCAATTAGAGAACCAGTAATATGCCTTCTAAATCTATGATCCCTTTTGTAACTAATCATTTTGTAAAGCAAAAAGCTATTTCCTAATTTATCTCTGGTGTAAGTCAAGAATTTTGTTTATAGCATTGGGTTTGAGGAAAATTGCACCTGTAGTGTATTACAAATTGTTGGCCAGATTTAAGTTGGCAATATAACAGAAGGAACATCTATTTCCCATTATAAAGCCCCGTAGCCAGCCAATCCCCCAGCTGTTCAACCTTGGTAGATAAATGGGAGGATTTCATTCCTAGAGCAGACAACTGAACAACAACTCCCATGTGCAGTAAATTACTTTAATAAAATGTAGATTAAATAATTTTAAGCTGTCTTCTCTTTTTCCTAAGAAAATAATTTTTCCTAAGGAAAGAATTTTTCACTTTTGATAATTATAGTGTTTTTTTTTTCTTTTTTTCAGGGTCAAGGGGGTGGGGAGACTGTAAGAACCTCTTATCCATGTTTTGAGTCTCTTATTCTTTTTTCATGTGTGTCATGGACCCCTTCTCAGAATCATACTTTTAGATAATAAAAAGAAAGCAAAATTTAACTTGGAAGTTAGTAAAAATTGAGCTCTAATTTTCCTTTCCATCCAATTTTTATGTATCTCTGGAAATCTACTCATATACCCCGCAGACTCCAGATTAAGCATTCCTACTTTAAATGCAGAGCAAGGCGGACACTCCAACAATTATACTTATATAATTCCACCATTTGAAAGAATTTCTCATTGATGCTATACAATGATGCTTCATTAAATATATATTTATATCTCACTCTCACCATATTTTACTCTCTTTCACAAGTTAAACTACAAAGCATGCCAAGTAGCATATCATGGAGTCTCTGCCCATAAAGATTTTATTCACCAAATAGTACTGATGCTTTTTGTCAAATGACACTTGTCATTCTTCCTCTCCCCTTCTTTCTGTTTCCCATACACCAATATGGACCACCAACAATTTTAGGTTTGAATTTTGGTACAGTTTTAGAATCAAAGATTATATTGGTGACATTTTGCTCCATTTTTGATAATTTTTTGATAAGTATTACTTATAATAATGATTTCCTTAACACACATTCCTGAAACTCTGATTTCCATACGACAAATAAAATCTCATTTATTATTTTAAAATGAAAAATCTGCTATGCTTTTTTTCTCAGAGAGACAATATAGAATAATTAAAAGGAAAAAGAGAAGGTGGAGGAGAAAGAAGTGAAGGAAATAAAAGAACTGAGGCTTAGAGAGATGAATTGACTGGTCCAGGGTCACCCAGTTACCTGAATTTAAGCTTTTTGACTCTGAAGTAAAGTCATTCTTTCCTTTTTCCTTCTTTATGTGAGGGTACATACATTTGAATGCATGTATGTCTACACATGTATATTTGCATAAATAATATATTTACATATATCTGACAGTCTAAAAGCAGTCAGAGATGAGTGGAGAGATTAGCTGGGAAAAATTCAAGAAACAAACTATACATCTGACATAGATACATATGCCCAACTAAGACTGAACATGATAACACATGGGTAGCAGGCACAGCAAGATTACCACAATCACATCTCCAGTAGGCATCTTTGATCTGTAGCATCAGAGACACATGTTGCTCATCTGTGCAAGTGGCCAACCCACACCTCAATGACTCCCAATTCATGTATCCTAGCATCAGTTTTCCCTTGTGCGTGTCCTTTCATGTGCATTTAATCATTCCTATGATGGGTATAGGTATTTGTAAAAAAGAAACAAAGAGAGAGAGAGAGAGAGAGAGAGAGAGAGAGAGAGAGAGAGAGAGA
>NW_025400629.1:0-1858 GCF_016433145.1 Gracilinanus agilis
ACTACGACTACGGCGGCGCCTTCAGGTAAGCGCGAGCCCGAGGGGGGCGGGGCCGGCCGCGCGCACCCGGGGACCCAGCCGGAGAGGGCTCAGGCAGGGCCACCTGAGCAGTCCCGGCAGCCTTCCCGGAGGGGGGGGCCCGCCGGCGGGTGCTGCATTCTCCCTTGTTCTCGGGCCTCTCCAGCAGTGCCAGCTGCCGCCCCCCCCCCCGCCCGGGCTGCCCCGCCCTCGGCACAGGTGGGGGTGGCTCAGGGCCCCCCCCCGGGTTTCCGGAGCCCCGTGTGAGCCCCGGCACAGCCCTGTTGGGGCTTCTGCTTCCCTCCGCCCAGGACGGGGTGTCCAGCCGAGGCCCGGCCGCCGCTCTTCCCTTCTCGCCCTGCCTCCATGTTCGGCGGCTGGGCTCTTAGGCGGGCAGCCTGGGGCGGGCAGCGGTGCCCGGGCTCCTGCTCTCCTTCCTTGTTCCAGATGCCTGGCAGACGGGGCAGGAGACGTGGCCTTCGTAAAGCACAGCACAGTTCTGGAGAACACCGACGGTGGGTGGCGGCGGCCCTGCGGGGGGAGGGGGCCTGCCAAGGGCCCAGGCTGGAGGAGGAGGACCCCAAGTGATGCCAGGGGCCGGGGGTGTCGGCGGGCTCCCTTGTGCAGGACGAGATCCCCCGGCCGGCCCTTCGTCCGGAACATGGAGTGCGGGAAGGGGCGCCCCGAGCTCTGAAGGGCAGGTTTAGTTGGGAATTAACGGCTTCCGTGCCAGCCTGAGGAGTTGGCGCCGCCTCCTAGAGGCAGGGCAATGCCACCGAAGGTCCCTGGGGGGCGGGCGGAGGGTGGAGTGGAGAGAAGAGGTTGGCACCGGGGAGACCCGCCATGGCGAAGGCCGCCACCATCGTCAGGCCCAGCGGCGAGGGGTCAGATCTGGAGCCAAAAGCACGGAGAGGGCTGGAGAGAGAACAGCCCCTGGCGCCGAAACCTTCCCCTTCCGAGGAGGCCACAGGGAGATGCCACCCCAGCGCCCCCGGGCCCCTTCTCTCACCCCGGCCTGGGCCCGCCCCTGCCCGCCAGACCGGGATCCTTGCGGGCAGGACGGCCTTGTTTCTGCGCTGCCTCCTGGGGCCGAAGGAGAACAGAGCAGACGTGGCCGGGTCTCCCCCTGCTGCCGGCCAAGCTGAGGGGTGCAGAGGCGCCCAAGGGAAGGAGTCCGTGCCCAGGCTCCAGGGCTGGCCGTCTGGCCTGAGAGGGGGCCCTCCTCCGGCTGGCCCGAGGGCGGCTGGTCTGATGGCGGGTCTCCTCCACCCCAGGGAAAACCCTGAGCTCTTGGGGTGAGCCGCTGCTGTCCCAGGACTTCCAGCTCTTGTGCAGGGATGGCAGCCGGGCCCCGGTCACCCAGTGGCGGCACTGCCACCTGGCCCGGGTGCCCGCTCACGCCGTGGTCGTCAGGGCCGACACGGACGGGGCTCTGGTCTTCCGGATGCTGAATGAAGGCCAGGTAGGGGCGCGGAGGGGCTAGCCGGAGCACGGCCAGGGGAGGGACGTGCCCGCAGCTGACCGAGGGACGAGTACTAATACGTGGGAGATTTCGGGCCCCGCCGAGCTCACTGACCCCCCGCTTTCACCCCCGAGTCCCCCCCCCGTTTTCACGCTTCGGGGCCTGACAGTGTGGGGGGGCCTCAAGGGGCGGCAGGCGACCTGCTGGGCCAGCAGCCCCCTGGAACCCCCTCCCGGCCCCCTTCTGTCCGGGCGCTCCGGCAAACCACGCAGGGTTCTCCTTACCTCAGTTTCCTCATCTGTAGAGTCGGGGGGTTGGACTTGACGACCCCGCAGGCCCCGTTGAGCTCTGACTCCGTGACCCCGGCTCTCAGCTCAG
>NW_025400630.1:0-8875 GCF_016433145.1 Gracilinanus agilis
GAAGGAAGGAAGGAAGGAAGGAAGGAAGGAAGGAAGGAAAGAGGAAGTTGTTATCCTAGTCTCGACCTGCCTTGTGGATTTGGTGGCGGTTTTTTATTTGATTTGACAAGATAACAACACTGGTCAATAAGAGAAATCCTGGAGACTCCTTGGACTTGGATGTCAACCAAACACAAGCATCTCTTGTGCTGTCTTTGTGGACAAGATGGGCTGGATTATCATACAATTTGATGGATTTAAGACTAGTTGGCCCAGATCCAAAAAGTTCCAGAGGAGAGAATTAGGCAGAAGTTGTCAAGGAGTAAGAAAAAAAACCCTAACATTTAGAGCTATCTAAGGGTAGAATCCCCAGAGCAGCTAGATGGCACAGTGGATAGCGCATCAGGCCTGGAGTCAGGAAGACTGATTTTATCAAGTTCAAATCTGACCTCAGACACTAAGTAGCTGTGTGGCAGATTGCTTAACCCTGTTTGCCTCAGTTTCCTCATCTTTGAAATGAACCAGAAAAGGGAATGGCAAACCTTCAGTATCTCTCCTAAGAAAACCCTCAAAAATTGAGTCATGAAGAGTCAGACATGATTAAAATGACAGAGCATCAACAGCAACCCAAGAGTTGAATCCTAGATCCACAGAAGTGGTGGGTCCTCTTCTACTGGAGATCTATAATTTCATTTCATTTCTTTCCATTCAAGTCAATAAACTTTCATTAAGCACCTCCTCAATTCAGGAATGATGTTGAATGTTAAGGATATAAGGGCAAAAATTAAACCTATCTCTGCCCTTCAAGGGGCTTCCATTCAATCGTGTTATTATTTGTAGCCTCAGCACTTAGCACAGTGCCTGACACATAGTGTTTAATGAATGCTTGTTGGATTTAATTGAATTCAGTTACTGAGAGGAAGGATTCAAACCAAAACTGGACAACTGAGATATCTTGTAGAAAGCAGTTTGGTTGCACAGAGAAAAGAAGTTGGGCGATTTGGAGCCTCCATCAATCCACTAGGCAGGTTGGGACTAAGATAACCTGTTCTTAGTAAAGTCTTTCTTCCTTCTTTTCTCTCTTTCCCTCTTTCTTTCCTTCTTTCCTTCTCTCTTTTTTCTTCATCTCTTCCTCCCTTCTTCCCTTCTTTCTTTCACTTTCTCTTTCTTCTTCTTTCCTTCTTCCTTCCTTACATTTTCTTTCTTCCTTTTTTCCTTCTTTCCTTCCTTCCTTCTTTTCTTCCTTCTTTCCTTCCTTCCTTCCTTCCCAGGTTCAAATCCTAGTCTTTCCACTCACCACCTTAAGCTCATCACTTTTCTCTGGAACTCACTTTTCCCCATCAGTAAAAGGAGGGATTGGATGCGATCGCCTCTAGGGTCCCTTCCGAGCTTCTTTGACAGTCTCTCTGCCTTCTCTTTTTGCACTAGAGAGACCTTCTGACCACCATGGCAGGAGCGGGCAGCTCTAGGAGGGGGCACAAGACTCTCAGTTTGTAGGAGCCTGACAGACGATGGCTATTTGGTGACATTTCACTTCTCTCCCCAGAGTGTTGGTAAATACCCACCAGCCGTGGAGACAAGTATATTCTCAGTAGTTAACATTTAGGGCCAATAATTAGAGTGGAAACCAAGGGGGGTTCATAGCTGTGTTTGCCAATTAAGTTCCTGCAACACATCTATTCACACTTGATTATTTATAGGGTTGGGGCTTGCCCAATATGCTCCTTTTCTTCCTTTACTACTAGCCTATCATCTACATGAGAACCTACTGGCTTAACTCATGGGGGCTTTCCCATGCCTAATAAATACCAAGAGGAGCGAGAACATTTCCATAATCATAATAACTAGCATTTACACAGTGCTAAGGTTTTTAAAAGACTTTAGATTCTCATTTAATCTTTACAACAATGCTAGGAGGTAGATGCTATTATTATTGCCATTTTACATTTGAGGAAACTGAGGCAGCTTATTAAAAGTTCAAGAATAAGAATAGCTTAGATTTATAGAGTGCTTCCAGGCACTGTGCTGATGAGAACTTTGTAAATCTCATCTCATTTGTTCCCCACAACAGCACTAGGAGAGGGTTCCTATTATCATCATCCCCATTTTACAGATGAGGAAGCTAAGACAAAGAGAGGTTAAGTGACTTGCCCAAGGTTACAGCCCTGGGAGATAGTTGCTATTATTATCATCCCCATTTTATAGATGGGGAAATTGAGGTAAACAAGGGCACACAGTAAGTAACTGGGGCAGAATTTGAACTCTGGTCTTCTTGACTCCCAAGTACAACCCTCTGTTGACAATAGTAGCTAATATTTATATCACACAAAGTACTTTTTTTTTAAACCCTTAACTTCTGTGTATTGGCTCCAAGGCAGAAGAGTGGTAAGGGTGGGCAATGGGGGTCAAGTGACTTGCCCAGGGTCACACAGCTGGGAAGTGTCTGAGGCCAGATCTGAACTTAAGACCTACCGTCTCTAGGCCTGGCTCTCCATCCACTGAGCTACCCAGCTGCCCCCTCACACAAAGTACTTTCTGCTCTCTAATTTCATCTGCCCACCAAGTCTGTAATTTATTATTATCCCCATTTTACGGATTTGAACACTAAGACTTGATTTCATCTGCCCGTCAAGTCTGTAATTTGTTATTATCCCCATTTTACGGATTCGAACACTAAGACTTGATTTCATCTGCCCGCCAAGTCTGTAATTTATTATCCCCATTTCACAGATTTGAACACTAAGACTAAGAGAGCTCAAGTGGCTTGCACAGCTAGTAAGCATCTGAAGAGGGATTCAGACTCAGGTCTTCCTGACTCTGCAGTCCAGAACTCCATCCATTGAGTCATTCAATTGGCCCTGCTCTCTACCCCCACCCCCTGCCCAAATCCCAGGAAGACCTTCGCCTCCTCTGATCTGTGGATCCTTACAGACAGTAGCTCTCTCTCCACCCACAGAGAGAGCATCTGTCTGAAAAAAACAGTTTATTATTTTGCTGTAAATTAGGTTGTTTCAAATTTTGTTGGGGAGGGATGGGGAGGAGAAAAATTGCTTCCATTAAACTGGTGATATTATTGCTTCTGGCAAAGCAAACGAAAAAAGGGGGCACTGGAATTAAATGGTTTTCTGTAATATCTTGCATCTGATACTAGGGAAAGAGGCAGAGGAGCGAAGGTGCCAATCCTTCTCCTCCATTGGGAACCTGGTAGTTGGTCTGGCAAGGGCATGATTTAATTTTTTTTCCTTCCCAACGACCCCCAGGATAGATATATAAAAAGAATTCCAGCTGTGGGTGGGGAACCAATGGCTGAACCCAATGCGGTCCAGACCCAGAGTAGAAGGGGATTTTAATTGATCAGGGAGCAAGCATTTCTTTTTATATTTTTTAACCCTTACCTCTGTCTTAAGATCAGTATTGTGTAATTTAGAATTTTTTTTGAATATTGGAATAAAATTAGAATAAAAGCAGAAGAGAGATATGGGCAAGGCAATGGGGGTTAGGTAATTTGCCCACAGTAGGAAGTGTCTGAGGTCATATTTGAACCCAGGACCTCCTGCCTTTAGACCAGTGATTCCCAAAGTGGGCGCCACCGCCCCCTGGTGGGTGCTGCAGTGATCCAGGGAGGCGGTGATGGGCACAGGCGCATTTATCTTTCCTATTAATTGCTATTAAAATTTTAAACAATTAATTTCCAGGGGACTAAGTAATATTTTTTCTGGAAAGGGGGCAGTAGGCCAAAAAAGTTTGGGAACCGCTGCTTTAGACCTTAATCTCAATCCACTGAGGCACCAAGCTGCCCAGGGAACAAGCATTTCTTAAGTGACTCCTCTGTGCCAGGCACTGCTCAGGGTGTTGGGGTTACAGAGACAAAAGGGAAACACTCCCTACCTACCCTCAAGGAGTTTCTGTTCTATCATAGGAGCCACCTTGTTTGTCAATCAATCAACAAACATTTATTCATCCCTTGCTGTGCATCAGGTACTTGTGCTAAGCACTGAAGGCACAAATAAAACCAAAGAGAAGGATTATTCCCTGCCTTCAGAGAGCTTCCTTTCTAAAAAAGGAAAGACAACACAGAGAAAAGGAACTTTTTGCCCCGGAGTAGGTACCCAGGGTGGGGAGTGAGGTAGGATGGTGGCTGAGTCTGGAGGATGAGGGATGGCTGGTCCAGGTCCTTCCCCATTGGGTAAGAACTCACCAATGAGAGAAGAGACCTGCAGGGAGGAGGCAGCAGAGGCTCGGTGCACACAACATAAAGGCAAAGGCGCTTGGTGAGGGAAAGGCTTTTAGTTGGAGAGAAGGATTTATGGGGAAGAGGAGGATTGAGATGAGTTGGGTGGGAGGACTATGGATTTCCAGAGGAAGGGATGCTTTCCAGGCATAGAGGACATCAGGGGGAAAGGATGGAGGTGGAAGATGGATGCTGTGAGCGAAGAATAGATGAGACCAATTTGGCAGGACCAAAGAGATCAGGAAGCCAAGTCATATGTCATGAGGCTGGAAAGGGAAGTTGAAGGCAAGTGTGAAAAGGCTTTCAAAGCAAGGCAGGAGTTTCTAGTTGGTTCTTGAAGTAAGGAGGTGCCTTACCTGAAGACCAAGACGATTATCCCCAAAGCCGTAACCAGGACTTGTCTGTCCAAGCACAAAAATGATCACAAAAATGAGGGGTAGAAGGCTGGGGCAAACCATACGAGGAAGAAACAAGTTATACATTAGCTGCCACCATCAGAAGAGGAAAGTGGGACTACTAAGTGGCTCAGTGGATAGAAAGCCAAGTCTAGAGACAGGAGGTTCTGGATTCAAATCTGACCTCAAACACTCCCTAGCTGTGTGACTCTGGGTAAGTCACTTAGCCCCCGCTGCCTAGCCCTCACTGCTCTTCTGCTTTGGAAGCAATACATAGAATTAATTATAAGTTAGAAGGTAAGGGTTTAAAAAAATGGAGGAGGGGGCAGCTGAGTAACTCAGTGGATTGAGAGCCAGGCCTAGAGATGGGAAGTCCTGGGTTCAAATCTGGCCTCAGATACTTCTTAGCTGGGTGACCCTGGGCAAGTCACTTCACCCCCTTTGCTTAGTCTTTCCTGCTCTTCTGCTTTGGAACCAATACACAGTATTGATTCTGAGACAGAAAGTAAGGGTTTAAAAAAATGGAGGAAAGGAAGCTCAGGGGAAGGACAGCAGAGGAAGTCAGCTTCTTGAAATGCCATCAATAATTTCTAAATTAAACATCCTGTGTAAAAACCCTGGTTACTCCCACCTTAGGTGCAGCAAGGAGGCACAGTGGATAGAATGCCTATAGAAGACTATGTTCCTGAGTTCAAATCCCATCTTAGACACTAGCTGGGTGATCCAAGGCAAGTTATATTACCCTGTGTGCCTCAGTTTCCTCATCTGTCAAATGAGCTGGAAAAAGAAAGGGCAAATAAGTTGGGTGTCCCCGGGCAAGTCACTTCACCCTGTTTGCCTCAGTTTCCTCATCCATAAAATGATCTGGAGAAAGAAATGGCAAATAAGCTGGGTGTCCCTGGGCAAGTCACTTCACCCTGTTTGCCTCAGTTTCCTCATATGTCAAATGAGCCGGAAAAGGAAAGCACAAACCGCTCCAGTGTCTTTGCCAAGAAAACCCCAAATGGGGTCACAGAGAGTCAGATGCGACTCAAAAACGACCAAACAACAACCCCACCTTGGTCTTGGCTCAATTAGCCCCTCAAAGCCTGCCTCACTCATCCCCCTCTTGTACAGTGATGGTGTCCAATAGGAGGGGGGTTTCTCTGCTTTCACCGAAGCCCGTGAGGGAGGGAGTCTTCGCTGGCCCTCAAAGGCAGAGAGCCGGGGTCCAGAGGGTCCCAGGAGCACCACGGTGGGAGATCAGGGTGGGCGCCGGGCAAAGGAGAGGTGAGAGCCTCGGCGGGGCCGCTGGAGGCAACATGCCACCGAGACGTCCCAGAAAAGCTTCTGGTCTATTTAAAGGGCTTCGGAGGGTGGGCTGAAGGGAGGAGAGATCTCGTGGTATTTAGGTGAGTTGTTTCTCCGGTAAAGGGCATTTATCTTTTTTTTCCCTTGTTCTTCTGGGCTGACATTTTGTAGCGTTGCCCAATGTCACAGTCAAGAGGAAAGACAGCTGCTGTGTGAAAAAGCCCAGCTGGTCTCCGAGTGGTGTCCCCACCGAGGCGCTGCCGGGGGGGAGGCCGTGCCGGGGTGCTGCTGCCCTCTTTGCCAGCTAAGTAAGGGAGTCCCGGGCACCAGGGGTACCTGCCAGCCCCCATTCCTCCTTAGCAACCCGCACGCTCAAACTCGAGCCCACCGCGTGGAGAACAGCCCCGAAAGGGAAATAGCTTGGCTCGGGAGACGGAGAGAGACGCGGCTTGGACGTCCGTGTCCTGCCCCTGCAACGTGACTGTGGGGTTTGGGTTGTGTTTTATGCTTTTTGCCTTTTTTGGTTTGCCCAAATGCCACCCACAACCCTGTTTGTTGCTGTTCGGTCATTTTTCAGTCGTATCCAACTCTTTGTGACCCCATTTGGGGTTTTCTCGGCAAAGATACTAGAGTGGGTCGCCATTCTCTTCTCAGGGTCATTTTACAGATGAGGAAACTGAGGCAAGCAGGGTTAAGGGACTTGTCCAAAGTCAGCCAGCCAGCAAGGGTCTGAGGTCCCACTTGAACTCAGATCTTCCTGACTCCCAACCATTTACTGTAAAATGCACAATGTTTACTGATTGACTGGATGACCTTGGACAAGTCCCTTAATCAAGCAATGGCCCCAAGCAGTGCTCTGATACTTAGAAGTTACTGATCTGCCTCGGTAGAAAGAAGAGTTTTCTCACTGGGAGGCCCTGAAGCCATTGCACTCGCCGCTCTGGTCTGGGTCAGCAGGGATCTCCGTGCCCTCCCAGACCATCCCTAGGGCTTGCTCCTCTCCGCCATCCCAGGTGAGTGGTCATCCGCCCTTCCCTTAAGGCAGAGCCCAGGTCCTCTCGAGGGAAGCCAGCCTACCTTGGGGATGAGCTCCAGTGGCCAGGAATGTTTCCTTATCTTAAACCCAAATGCCAGTTTCTAGGGTCAGGGGACCAGACTTCAAAATCCGGTGACCCTGGGCAAGTCCCTTCCTTTGTTTAATCCCAGGACCCTTCGAAGTGAAGAGGTTAGCTTGGATGAGCCATAGCACCCCTTCCAGCTTTAAAACAATGATCTACCAAACCCCAATGCCAATAAGCCTTCTATTCTGCCATACGGAATCTTGACTTCACGTGAGTTCTGTTTTCTAGTGAGACCTTTGTCTACACTGGTAAACCCTGGGTCCAGAGTCAGGAAGACCCAAGTTCAAAAGTAACCTCAGGCTCTTACGAGGCCCTGGGCAAGTCACTTTTAATTGCCAAGCCCTTACCGCCCTTATGCCTTGGAACTGATACTTGCGTCTATTCTAAGACAGAGGTAAGGGCTTTAAAAAAAAAAAAGGAATGTTTCAAATCCACATCTTCTTCCTCCAAACCCAATACTCTTGCCAGTGGACCCCAGATTCAGCAGCATTAGAGGCGAGAACAGCCCTGGGTAAATCGTGACTCAGAAATGAAGACCGAGGACAGTAACTAGAGACACTGAGGGAGAAGAGACATTAGAGGCCATCTCCTCTGTCCCTCCATTTTACAGACGAGGAAACTCAGGTCCAGAAGGACCACAAGCTTCCCAAGGGGAAAGGCCCCCCATTTTTCTCTTCGTATCCCCAAGTGCCTAGTGAATGCCCGTTGTTTGTTCAAGGTCATCCAGTTAGGGAATGGCACGGCGGAGATTTGAACCCTTTGACTCCCAGCCTCTCCAGACACCCAGTCAGTCAGTAAATGTTAGGAGACCTACTGTGTGCTGGGCACCACGCTTCGGAGTCTCCATCTGACCGTTGAGGTCCTAGAGCCTTCCAGTCCAGTTGCCATCCCACCCACTTCTCCAGAACCACTTACAGATGACAGATGACGGGGCCTCGGCACAAAGGGGCATCACTCTGGTCCCGTGAAAGCCTCCATCCACTCACACATACGGTGCCTCCGTGGGTAATTGATCGTTTGCAGCTTGTTACGGGAGCATATCGCCAATTTTTTTCGCCCAACACCCCAAAGCAAAATGTTTCAGTGGTGAGGCAGCGAAAGCAAGCCCCCCCCCCATTCCTTTGATGCTAGGAGCAGTCACGGAAAGCAGGAGGAATTGTGTACTCGCTGCTAAAAAAAGCCCCAGCTTATACAATTTTAACAATAGAAAAATGAACTTTGTGCTATGGTGCGTGCATGCTTGGAGGGAGTCAGCCTGGGAAGCCGGCAGCCTGCTCAGGTGGCTGCTGAATTACAAATGAGCGGTTTGCCTTTGTTTTGAATGACAAGCAATTGCAGATTCAGTCTTCTGTGGAGGCCGGGAAAGATTTCCCCCAGAAAGAAAAAAAAATGTGGGAAAGGGAATAAGGGGGAGGGGGACCACTTGCCAGGCCATGCTGCTTGCTGCCGCGCGGAGGTTAGAAGTTGGAACTCGGATAATTATAAAATCAGTAGCTTGCGATGGGAGTAATTGATGATTACACCGTCGGTAATAGCATCCCTGCCAACCTTCAATGGGGGGACATTTCATTCTCTGTTCCATTCTCGGGGCCCGACAGGGCAGCCGGGCTTTTAGCGCCAGTGCCCGAGATCTCCGGAAACTTGACACAAACGTGTTGGTGTTCCTGTGTGAGACTGGGGGAAAGGAAGCGCTCTCTAAGCCAGGCCTTTGGAAATACCAGACTTACTGGCATACACAGATGGATAGATGAGGAGTTTGGGTGGATCGATGGATGAAGAGACGGAGAGATAGATAGGTAGGTGGATGGGGGAGGGAGAGAGAGAGAGAGAGAGAGAGAGAGAGAGAGAGAGAGAGAGAG
>NW_025400631.1:0-4696 GCF_016433145.1 Gracilinanus agilis
TTCCTTCCTTCCTTCCTTCCTTCCTTCCTTCTATGGGTCTGCTGGAGGGCTCCATTGTTAGCCATGAGCTAGTCAGAAATCAGAGGAAGGCCTCCACCATGCTTGTCAGAGCTCACGTCTATGACCTATGGGAAAATATGAACAAGAATGGCTCAGGATGAAGAGACCTGTAGCAGCTGGGATCTTCTTTGTTAGGGGAGGGTACCCAGAGTCACATTACAGATTCAGTGAAGCTTGAAAGTCCCAAGTGATTCCTTTGGAATCACCATGCAAACCTCTTAGCAGGGTCCCATGTGAGTCCCTGAGGGTTCCTGCCATTCCTTTGCTTTGCCAAAGCTATTACCTGGGTCCAGATAGTTAAAAAAAAGGATTAAGGATACTCACAGAGATGGTTAATCTCTTCCCTTTGCTCATGTCAATAAGCATGTGGCAAAAGAAGGTTGACTTCTCCCCCGATAAGGGAAACAGCTCCTGGCTGGCAAGCATGGAACATAGCAAGGACAGATATTGTTATCTAATAGATCAGGGGTCGGCAACGTATGGCTCTCGAGCCATATCTGGCTCTTTCGAGGGCCAGATATGGCTCTTTCTGCAGGAGTCATAAAGTCCATTTTTTTTCAGGTGCTGTTACAGGAGCGGCACTGTGAGCACTGCACGGCTCTCACGAAATTACATTTTAAAAAATGTGGCGTTTGTGGCTCTCATGGCCAAAAAGGTTGCCGACCCCTGTAATAGATGATAACCTGAGGATGTGGAGACTAGAATTGGAACCTCCTGATCAGTTCTTCTCTCTCCCAAAGATGGCAGATGTTCAGGAATTTTTAAACTATGATAAGGCAAAGGTATTTTAGGCAACTTCTTTTTCCTCTCTGAACCCCAGTTTCCCCCACAATAACATCAAGAGGCTGGGCTCAGCCTTCTTGAGGAGTCTTTCTTGCCATGTGAATAGCAGGGGCAAGAGACATTTAATTCAAGGAGAAGGTTCAAGATATAGTCTGTCTGTTCCTCAATGATTTGGATTGAGACATGCATAGCAGCTTTCCCTCAGCCTCAGGAAAGAAATGGGTCCAGCTCTGGCAAATGACATTCTATCATGGAAGGATAGATCTAGGGGTCACTGAGCTCAACCCAATTATGTGACAGAGAGGCCCAAAGTCACATCCGTAGGCAAGGGGCAGAACCGAGATTTGAATTGAGACTCCAAACCTAGCACTCTTTCTGCTGCTCCTCAGGGGTCCCTTCTGTGATAGTCGAGAGGCGTACTACATACCCTTTGGTGTTTGGGGATTAACTCTAGGGAAGGCCATTTCATTGCCCCACACCTCTAGTTTCAGCGAGGCCTCCAAATATCCATTCTACCTTTTTGCCAAAGCAGCCACGGGGCTGCATCGAGCGAAATCCACAAAGGCCCTTCAGCCACTACTAAAGTGATCCTGGCATTTGACATAATCCAGTACACTGAAAGAGGCTCTTCCCAAGAGCAAGTGATTGCAAAATCCCAACACTTCTGAGCGATGACCAAGAGGGGCTTAGGGGAGTTGGAGCCCAGATCGCCTTGCGTCCCAATTGGCTCTGAGTGCCCAAGGTGACCTTGGCCTTCCCAGCCTGACTGCTCTGTGCATTTGGTTCTTATAAGATAATCGCAGGGCTGTCTTATTCTTGGTGCTCATAGCTGTGTATGATACATCTGAGCTACGAATATTGAAGAAGCCAAACTGACCTGAGAAAAGAAGGTCCTTTGGTAAACGACTGGAAAATGTTCTTGGAAACACCTAATGGACTTCATCTCGTTCCTACCTCAAACATGCACTTCTTTTCTAGCTCATACCCAGAGGCCCTCCATTCACCCATGCTGCTATCCTGCCACGTACTTTGGGGGACAGATGACTCCAGCCACAGCTGGACTATCTTCTTTAGCATTCGTTCATCCTCCTCGACCCCTCACCGCACTACCATTGTTGTGGTCCCAGGGAAATGCAGTATTGCTTACAGTTCTGTGGCTACCCTTCATTCCTTTGGTGACTTGTAGGAAGGAAGGTGCTCTCCCCTGGCACAGATGACCAGCCCTCAGTGTCTAAGATTTACTACAGCCAACCTGGCAATGAGTGTGACCTTAGCTAGGCCTGACCTTGGACCAGGTACGTATATTACTGACTTCTTTGCTCTCAGGATTGTAGCCGAGTGGGGCTGTTCCCTGTTCCTTGAGCTCACCTTGCCCTTTCTGGACTCTGTGCATTTATCCATGCCAGCAAGGCCTTTGGGAGGTCAACGTCATTTTCATGCCATGGGTGAAATTGGATTCAAGGGGTGGCTGTGTGTGTTGCTTTCTTTTAAAACAATTTTTTTATTTTAATAAAAAATTTCCATACGAGTTTTCCAAAGTTTTATATAATTTTAATTGTCTCCCTCCCTTTCCTTCCCCCCTCCAGGAGCTGGTAAATAATTCCACTGGGTTTTACATGTATTATCACACAAAACATGTTTCCATATTGTTCATTTTCGTGAGTCATCTTATAAAACCAGAACCCCAAATCATATACCCATATAAACAAGTGATAAATCCTATGTTTCCAACTGCATTCCTACTCTAACAGTTCTTTCCCTGGAGGTGGAGAGCATTCTTTCTCATAAGTCCTCAGAATTGTCCTGGATCATTGTCTTGCTGTTAGTAGCAAAGGCTATCACATTTGATTGCTCCACAATATAGCAATTACTGTGTAGAATGATGTCCTGGTTCTGCTTATTTCACTCTGCATCAGTTCATGGAGGTCTTTTCAGCTCTTTCTGGAATCATTCTGTTCATCATTCCTTATTGTACAATAGCATTCCATCACTGTCATATACAACAATATGATCAGCCAGTCCCCAGTTGAGGCACATCCCCTTGGTTTCCAATTCCTTGCTACCATAAAGAGAGCAGTTATAAATATTTTTGTACAAGCAAGTCCTTTCCCATTTTTAAACATCTCTTTGGGATACAGACCTAGTAGCGGTATTACTAGATCAAAGGGTATATGTATTCTTTTATAGCCCTTTGAGCATAATTTCAAATTGCTCTCCTGTGTGTTGCTTTCTACAGACTCTAGAACCACATTGTTCTTCACCATACTATCCATAACCAGCTTTCCTGGTAACACCAACAGTTGTTCTTCTGTCCTTTCAGTTGAGGCTGATCCTTAGTGACCCCTTTCTGGATTTTCTTGGCAAAGATACTGAGTGGTTTGTCATTTACTTCTCCAGCTCATTTTACAGATTAAGAAACTGAGGCAAACAGGAAGAAGTGACTTGCTCAGTCACACAGCTAAGACGTGTGAGGCCAGATTAAAACCCAGGAAGATGAGTTTTCTTGACTCCAGTCCTGGCACTCTTTCCACTGTGCCACCTAGTTGCCCCTAACATAACACCATACACATGGTAAACTGGAGGCATTTTGGTTCCCCTCAATATCTCTAAGGGTCTCGGCTCTCCACAGCACAGTCTTTGGTGCTCCCCTTTGCTTAAGTAGACTTCATGTCTCCTGGGTATCTCCAGAGGTGACCTATTGATTCCAAGGTCTCTGGATTTGGAGTGATGTTGTGTTAATGAGATGACTATGGGGAAGCTATGGGTTATACTGGTCAGAAATGAGTGAGTGGCGTATGCAGGGGAAAATGGGAAATTTGACATGCTGATACCAAAGAATTTAGAGCTAGTTTGAGAAGGGTTGTGAATGCCAAGATGAAGAGTTTGGACCTTATTCTTTGGCGAGTGGGAATCCATTGTAGATTTTTGAACAGAGATGCAGTTTAATGAGAATAATAATAATAATGTTTGACATCTAGGGGACTTCCGGGTTAAGATGGCGGCAGAGTAAGAAGCAGCTCTAAACCTCTCCTGACCGAAACACACAAAACTCCTCGAGGGGACATAAAAACAAGTCCAGACGAACGGAGGAACCCCACAACAGGGCACAGCGTGGAAGGTACGTGGAATCGAGACATTTCCAAGCTAAAAAGGGCTCTCACTCAAGTGCGAGCTGAGCAACCGCCCCACCCCCACCCCCTCCACACTCACCTATAGCTCTGAACCCAGCTAAAAAGAAATAGAGCAAGTTTGGGGCACCCATCGAGTCATCAGCAGCTCCGGGACCTGTTCCTGAGAGCAGCAAGACTTAGGACCCCATTAAGTCAAGAACGCACGCGAAATCTGAGCGCGCGCGCGCGGGAGCGGACGCTGGGAGCGGAGCGCCGGCTGAGCAGAGGCGTGGGTGCTGGCTGAGCAGAGGCTTGGGTGCCGGCTGAGCAGAGGCGTGGGTGGAGGCAAACACAACCAGGAACTAAAGCCTAAGTGGGGAACCAGTGCAGACGGGTATACGACTGTGGAAGTAGCTCCCTGAGACTTGTAAAGAAATCTCCTGCAGAGGTTCAAACAAGGGAATCCACCAGGGGGCTTGACCTTGGAAAAAACTAGAACTCAGTCCTCAGGAGCCAATAGATCTCAGACAGACACTGAGAGCGAGGATAAACCTGAGAAGCTGCTGGGCTAATGATGGCTAACCAGTTACAGGAAATTCAGAAGAGAAAGAATAATAACAAAAAAAAGAAGTCTTTAACACTCGACAGCTTCTACACAGAGAAAATCCAGACAACCGAGCAAACAGAGGAGGAGAACAAACAACCATCCAGACCCTCCCCAAATAAGGAAAACTCCTCACAAG
>NW_025400632.1:0-3417 GCF_016433145.1 Gracilinanus agilis
AAAAGAGGATAATACTAAGAGAAATGAGAAAAGAAATAAAATGGGGTAATTTTGTGTTTCATAAAGAAATGAGATGACATTGATGATATTGTCATCAACAACAACAGTGTCCTCAACATCCACATCATTATCAACATCATCAACACCACAATCAACAGCATCATGAACATTATCATCATCATCAACAACATCATCATCAACATCAATAATATCATCAATGTCATCAGAATCTAACTATCCATCTTTTCCTAGCCAAGGAAAGATTTTTGCTGGGTGGCCTAACCTAATAGTATGCTGTGCAGAGTACTGAATGAGAGACAAGAGACCTAAATTCTAGGCTTGAGTGCCACTATGTGTTCTCTGGGGATAAAAAGAAAGCTTTTTTTTTCCAGGACTCAGTTTCCTTATTCGTGTATGAATGAAGCTTACCTGGACTCTGCATTAAGTTAATCAAATAAATCAAAGAATAAACCAGGTCTAAACAAGAAAAAATATTTCTAGATGTAAATGAAATAAATACATATTTTTAAAAGAATGCAAAAACCTCCAAAACTGGACCACTCTTTTCCCTCTAAGAGTTTTACCTTCTACTTGAAGAAAACAATATATATAAAGAAAAGAGATTAAAGGAAATTTGAAAGTGAAGAGAACACTAGCAACTTCAAAGATGTTAAAAGATATTTTACTGATGCCTTTATCAATCAATATTATGTTTCCCCAAAGAGATATTAAGCTACACAAAAGCAAAGCTATGTTTTTAGCTTAAAACTTTTCATCTGGTACTTGTGCATAGTGGATGGATATTATTTTGTTCTTATGATGAATTAGAAGATTCTCTTGGTTCTTTTGACAAAGTTGAAATACATTTACATTTCTATTTCTGTGATTTGGTTATATAAGGGCAGACTGAGATAAAAATATGGCACTAGTATTTAAGACACATTGGCCCTTCTCTTTGCTTCTACATGAAATAGACTAAAGTTACCATAAATCCATATTTATAGCTTCAACCCAGATATATAGGAAAAAATGTGGAGCCTTTTATAGAATCTGATATAGAAATTTGGAAGTGGAGAGAATTAATTAATTCAGAATTTAAAATAAAATAACATAGGGATGAATGTTTGAATTTCCTATTTTCTACTTTACCGATAAAAGGAAGACAGTAACAGAGATAAGAAGCAGCGATAATGTTGTCCCTCTTCTCCTCCTCCCTATTAAAAAGAAAAGAAACAAAGAAGGGTCAATGAAACATTTTTTGAAAATGCACAGAAAAGAAAAGAATGAAGTTTAGAAGGTACAGACAAGCAGTTAAGCTTTTAAATAACATTTGCATTTATTGTGTGTTATTTTAAGCAGAAAATTCTTTTTACATAGAATCCTCTTTTTCTATACTACTTTACACATGTAAATATTTTCCCCTTTTTGTTATTTGTTAAATTAAAATTTTGAATAAAATAAATTAATCCATTGTAGAAGCTATTTTTCTCCCTTGTGTTCATAGAAAACCCCACATGTTTTACATAGCACTTTTAAATAAATGAATGTATTAGATGATTAAATAGGTAGAAGTTTGGGGACAGGGAGGGAAGATTTAACACTATGAAAATAAGACTCTTTTGGGTGTTTGGATAGGAGAGTGGTAAGGTTTCAATGTAAAGGCTTTATCAACATCTAAACACCCTGAACAAAAGCCTGGACAAAGATTGGGTTCTACTGTGATATTTTGAACTCAAAGCAGGTTGCTTAATATCTTCTTCTAGAGAAAGATTCCATCCCATTCCAGCTACCTTTCTGTATTTATATTTTCTAGGTTGAGATCTATAAGGGATTTTAGAGTTCTTCTAGTCCAGGCACCACATTTTATAGTTTATAACACAAAGGACAAATAAAAAGAATGTAACCAAACTCAGAAGGAAAGTAGTAAGTTGGGGAAACGTTTTATAGATAGCTCCTCAGATAGAGGTCTCAGATCTAGAGTATAGAGAGAATTTTGTCAAATATATAAAAATATGAGCTATTTCTCAATTGAGAAATGTTCAAAAGATATGAACAGACAGTTTTTGGATAAAGAAATCAAAGCTATATATAACTATATGGGAAAATGTTTTGTCGTTATTGATTAGAGAAATGTAAATCAAAACAACTCTAAGATACCATCAGATTGGCTGAAATGACAAAAGGACAAAATTATAAATTTTGAAAATGATGTAGAAAATGGAGTTACTGATTTGTTGGTTGAACTGAGAACCAATTGAGTCATTTTGGAGAGCAATCTAGAATTATGCTCAAAGAGTTATAAAACTGTGTATACTTTTTGACACAGTAATATCAATATTAGTTTATTTCCCAAGGTGATCAGGGGAAAGGGGAAAGAACCTATATATTCTTTTTTTTTTTAACCCTTGTACTTCGGTGTATTGTCTCATAGGTGGAAGATTGGTAAGGGTGGGCAATGGGGGTCAAGTGACTTGCCCAGGGTCACACAGCTGGGAAGTGGCTGAGGCCAGGTTTGAACCTAGGACCTCTTGTCTCTAGGCCTGGCTCTCACTCCACTGAGCTACCCAGCTGCCCCACCTATATATTCTAAAATATTTTAACATTTCTCTTTGTGGTGGCAAAGAATTGAAAACTGAAGGGATGTCTATCAACCGGAAAATGACTAAACAAGTTGTGGTATATAAGTGTGATAGAATACTAATGTGCCACAAAAAACGATGAGTAGGTTAATTTTGGAAAAACATGAAAAGACCTACATGAAATTATGAATAGTGAAAATATATACATCAACATAAATATTATTTGAATAATGACTTATGTATATCCACTTCTAGAGAAATAACTGCTAAATAGAAATAAGTAAGACACAGTTTTATATACTGATATATTTTTTGGTCAAATGACATCTTCTATAATGTGGTAGAGGAGGAAAAGAGGGAGTTAACTGAATATTTTAATATAAAAAACAAACAAATTAATGAATTTAAATTAAAAAAGAAACAAGACAAATATTTACTTTGTAACCCAAGGAAAAATTACATAATTTCTCAGTGCCCACAATTAACTTTAAAAATTAAAGTAGCAAAACTGCCAATATTTATCAGTAAAGGATGTTTATGCAACAGAAATTCTCTACATAAATGAGAGCAAAAGTCTATACTCTCCTTCCACTACCCAGCCCCCAAAGGTCTTATGTTTAACCTACAATTAGAATTAGAGTTAATTCATACAATAAAGTTTAGAGAATAATTGTAAAGAAAAAGCACCAAAAGAAGCTAAATTGAGTTACTTGATGTACAGTACTGTCTCAATCCATAATTATACTCAATGCAGAAAGAAAGAAAGAAAGAGAAAGAGAGAGAGAGAAAGAGAGAGAGAGAAAGAAAGAAAGAAAGAAAGAAAGAAAGAAAGAAAGAA
>NW_025400633.1:0-1199 GCF_016433145.1 Gracilinanus agilis
TTATTTATGTATTATATTATTGAAATATACTCTATTAATTTATACTCAACTTTATTTATCTCTTATTTTTCTGGGCTTTTAGTTTAATTTAAATATTAGTTAAATTTCTGTTTTATTGATCTCTTTTTTATTATTATTATTTTGGAACATAGGTCTTGGAGAAGATTATTTAGACACACAAATTTTCCCCTAAGCACTATTTTTGGTTATATACTAAAGGTTTTTCAGTGCTATCTCATTTGTAGTGAACATTTTAGCCTCCTTCTAGAGTAAACTTTTTTATATAAATCAGTGAAGGTTCTGGGGCCATCCTTGAGGGTATTTGGGCATCTTTTGGCATCACTCTTTTGTAAAATCCTACTGATGACCAAATGGAACTGGAGCAATAATAAATAGAACCTGAAAATAGAAAGATCATACCAAAATAGGGAATCAAGTAAATAAATATTAGAGATTTTATTTTCTCTCATTATATATTCACCTGTTATGGTCTTGTAAAAACTTTTAAACTTCATTTAGCAGTAATTATTTTTAAGTGTATATATTTTTCAGGCTTGCTTAAGATTTCTATCCATACCCATATTCATGAATGGCACTTTTAAAAATTCTTATTTAATAAATTGATACCCTCACATTTACATAAAAATATTCATTTGGTATAAGATAACCACTGAGATCTTATTTTATTAGAGTGTAAAATATTTGCTCATCTATAAATAATATATTTCAAATTGATATGCAGTTTCTCCTCCCCTAGAAAATCTTATGAAATATCAAATCTTTCTTCCAGGTATTTATGTTCTTAAAGTTATGTGACAATGAGCTACTGTTTTCATTTTGATGTTTTGATTTAATATTTTAAACATTTAAAAACATTTTTGCATTTCAATTTTTTTTCTCTCCCTCTCAAATCCTGCCCCAGCCACTGAGAAAGTAAACAATATGATGTAAATCATATACGTGAAATCATGAAAAATATATTTCCATATTAACCATACTTCAAAATAGCAAGAAAATAAAGAGGAAAAATATATTTCAATTTCATTCAGATTTAATCAACTGTCCCCTGGATGTGGAGAGCAATCTTTTACACCATAAGGCCTTTGAAACTGTCTTAGATCATTTATTGATCACAGTAGCTGTCTTTCACAGTTGATCACCAATTTTTACATATATTATTTATTTTATTTTGAATTTAG
>NW_025400634.1:0-1236 GCF_016433145.1 Gracilinanus agilis
CACACACACACACACACACACACACACACACACACACACACACACACTAAATTAAATTCGATGAGAGGGTAAGGGAAGGTCTCTTCCAGGAGACAACACTTGATCTGAGCCATGGAGGGAGCTGGGGATTCCAAGAGGCAGAGGTCAGGAGGGTTCCTGGCAAGGGTTAACATCCTCTACAAAGGAATGGAGATGGGGAAGGGAGGAAGTCATGTGTGGGAGCAAGAGGGCAGGATAGGCTAGAATATCATTTGTGAAGTGAATTAAAACATACTAATAAGCCTAGAGAGATACATTGACCCCAGATTGTGAAGGAATTTAAATAATGAGTTGGGTTTACTTTATTCTAGAGATAATAGGGGGCACTGGAGTTTTTTGGGGTGGGGGGAATGACATAGCCAGACTTGCGTATTGGGAATATTAGTTTGGCATCTGCATGGATAACAGATTGGAAAGAGGGGAAAAGGGAGGCAGAGAGACCAAATAGGAGGCTAGTGGGATGATTTAGGAAAGAGAGGATAATGGCTTAAACAATGGAGGTGACACTGTGAGTAGAGACACAGAAGGATGTAAGTGGAGTTATGGAAATAGACTTGGCCACTGATTAGAAGCTGTGACAGATGTGTCGTTGTTAATGCCAAGACTGGACTGGAATGACTAGAGGAATGGTGACCCAAGAGGCTGCTGGACAAGGTGAAGCCAAAGTTCTAGTTGTAAATTCTATAAGCCTGTATACAGATTAGCTCACTAACAACCAAAGAGAGTACTGAGTTGGGAGCCTGGGAGGCACAGGACTGGGTCTAGCATCCTTTCAACCCTTAAATCCTCTGCCTTGTGGCTAGGCAGCAAAGTGGCCAAATGGATAGAGCACTGAGCGTGGAGACTGGAAGACTTGAGTTCAGATCCGACCATCAAATCCTGATTTTCCATGTGACACTGGGCAAGGCGTTTAACCTCTGTCTGCCTCAGTTTCCTCAACTATCAAATAGGAATTAAAAATAGCATCTACCTTCCAGAGTTGTTGGGAAGATCAAATGATATAATATTTATAAAGTGCCCAGAACATGCTTAATAAATGTTCTCTCCCACCCATTAAGCCTGCAACACTGCTTCCTCTCTCCTTCTCTCTCTCTCTCTCTCTCTCTCTCTCTCTCTCTCTCTCTCTCTCTCTCTCTCTCTCTCTCTCTGTGTGTGTGTGTGTGTGTGTGTGTGTGTGTGTGTGTGTGTGTGTGTGTT
>NW_025400635.1:0-3656 GCF_016433145.1 Gracilinanus agilis
AATAGAATACTAGCAAAGAGACTCCAGCAAGTAATTAAGAAAATCATTCACCACGATCAGGTGGGATTTATACCAGGAATGCAAGGTTGGTTCAACATTAGGAAAACCATCCACATAATTGACCATATCAACAGTCTAACAAACAAAAATCACATGATTATCTCAATAGATGCTGAAAAAGCCTTTGACAAAATACAGCATCCATTCCTATTGAAAACACTGAAAAGTATAGGAATAGAAGGACCTTTCCTAAAAATAATAAACAGTATATACCTAAAACCATCAACAAACATCATATGCAATGGGGATAAATTAGAAGCCTTCCCAATAAGATCAGGAGTAAAACAAGGATGCCCATTGTCACCTCTATTATTTAACATTGTACTAGAAACACTAGCAGTTGCAATTAGAGAAGAAAAAGAAATTGAAGGTATCAAAGTGGGCAAGGAGGAAACTAAGCTATCACTCTTTGCAGATGATATGATGGTCTACTTAAAAAATCCTAGAACTAGGAAACTTGTAGAAATAATCAACAACTTTAGCAAAGTTGCAGGATATAAAATAAATGCACATAAATCATCAGCATGTCTATATATTTCCAACACATCACAGCAGCAAGAGGTAGAAAGTGAAATACTTTTCAAAATCACCCCAGACAATATAAAATACTTAGGAATCTATTTACCAAAACAAACACAGGAATTATACAAACATAACTACAAAACACTTTCAAACAATTAAAACTAGATCTAAACAATTGGAAAAACATTGAATACTCATGGGCAGGACAAGCTAACCTAATAAAAATGACCATTCTACCCAAATTAATTTACTTATTTAGTTCCATACCTATCAAACTACCAAAAAACTTTTTTACTAAATTAAAAAAAAACTATAATAAAGTTCATTTGGAAGATCAAAAGATAATGAATATGAAGGAAATAATGGAAAAAAAAACATGAAGAAAGGTGACCTTGCAGTATCAGATCTTAAAGTGTATTATAAAGCACTGGTCATCAAAACAATCTGGTTCTGGCTAAGAGAAAGTAGGGAGGATCAGTGGAATAGACTTGGGGTAAGTGACGTCAGCAAGACAGCATATGATAAACCCAAAGAGCCCACTTTTGGGACAAAAATCCACTATTTGACAAAAACTGATGTGAAAATTGGAAAACAATATGGGAGAGATTAGGTTTAGATCAAATCTCACAACCTACACCAAGATAAATTCAGAATGGGTGAATGACTTGAATATAAAGAAAGAACCTATAAGTAAATTAGGTGAACACAGAATAATATGCTTGTCGGATCTTTGGGAAAGGAAAGATTTTAAAACCAGGCAAGAGATAGAAAAAAATTACAAAATGTAAAATAAATAATTTGGATTACATTAAATTAACATGATTTTGTACAAAGAACAGTAATGAAACCAAAATTAGAAGGGAATCAACAAATTGGGAGAAAATATTTATAAGAAAAGTCTCTAACAAAGGTGTAATTACTCAAATATATAAGGAGCTAAATCATTTGTACAAAAATCAAACCATTCCCCAATTGATATATGGGCAAGGGACATGAATAGGCAATTTTCAGATAAAGAAATCAAAACTATCAACAAACACATGAAAAAGTATTCTAAATCTCTTTTAACTAGAGAAATGCAAAACAAAACACCTCTGAGGTACCACCCCACACCTAGCAGATTGGCTAACATGACATCAAAGGAAAGTAATAAATGTTTGAGAGGATGTGGCAAAATTGGGACATTAGTGCACTGCTGGTAGAGTTTTGAATTGATCCAACCATTCTCTATGGCAATTTGGAACAATGCTCAAAGGGCGCTAAAAGACTGTCTGCCCTTTGATCCAGCCATACAACTGCTTGGTTTATAAACCAAAGAGATCATAATTAAAAAGTCATGTACAAAAATATTTATAGCTGTACTCTTTGTAGTGGCAAAAAACTGGAAAAAGGGGCTATGCTCTTCTATTGGGGAATGGCTGAACAAATTATGGTATATGCTGGCAATGGAATACTGTTGTGCTCAAAGGAATAATGAACTGGAGGAATTCCATGTGAACTGGAATGACCTCCAGGAATTGATGCAGAGTTAAAGGAGCAGATCCAGGAAAGATTACACACAGAGACTGACACACTGTGGTACTATCGAACATAAAAGACCTCTACTAGCAGCAATGCAAGGATCCAGAGCAAGAAAACTAGCCACATCCAGAGGAAGAACTATAGGAGCAGAAACACAGAAGAAAACAACTGCTTGAACTCATGGGCTGATGGAGATATTATTGGTAATGTAGATGCTAAACAATTAACTCTAGTCCAACCATCAATAATAATATGTAAATAGGTCTCAATCAATGATACATGTAAAACCCAGTGGAATTACATATCTGCTCCGGGGAGCACAAGGGGTTTGTGTCAGGAGAGGGAAAGAATATGAATTATGTAACCATGGGAAAATATTCTAAATAAAATAAATTATTTTTTAAAAAATAAAGCCCTTTGGGCATAATTCAAAATTGTCCTCTAGAATGATTAGATTAATTCACAACTCCACCAGCAGTGTATTAGTGTCCCAGTCTTGCCACATTCCCTCCAAAATTTATCACTTTCCTTTGCTGCCATATTGGCCAATCTGTTAAGTGGAAGGTGGCACCTCAGAGTTGTTTTTCTTTGCACTTAGAATCAGGAGGGATATAAAACACTTTTTTTCTGTGATTCTTGATAGTTTTGATTACTTCATCTGAAAACTGTCTGTTCATATCCCTTAACCATTGGTAGATTGAGGGATGGCTTGATTAAGAAAAATATTTCTTTAAAGTAATAAACATGAATAGGGAAAAATTAATTTAATCTAGACTCAGGCTGTATCGATTATTTCCCTGGCCATGCATGGCATTTTTCATCACAAATATTTTGGAATTGTTGTGGATTATTGTATTACTCAAAATAGCTATGTCTTTGTAGTAGGTCATCATACAGTATAGCTGTTAGTATTTGCAATGTTCCTTTGGTTCTACTAACTTCAATTCACATCATTTCATATAAGTCTTCCTAAGCTGTTCTGAAAATATCCTGATTATCAATTTTTGCAGCATAGTTATATTACATTACAATCGTATATCCCAACTTCTTGAGTCATTCCCCAGCTTATGGACATCCCCTCAATTTCCAATTCTTTGCCACCACAAAAAAGGAATTGCTATGAATATTTTTTTTACTGTCTTAAAGTATCCAAAGGATTTTTATTTATTTTTTTAACGTTTATTAATATTCATTTTTAACATGGTTACATGATTCATGCTCCTCCTTTCCCCTTCAAACCCCCCCCGCACACTCCCTACCCATGGCCGATGCGCATTTCCACTAGTTTTGTCATGTGTCCTTGATCAAGACCAATTTCCAAATTGTTGGTAGTTGCATTGGTGTGGTAGTTTCGAGTCCACACCCCCAATCATGTCCACCCTGACCCATGCGTTCAAGCAGTTGTTTTTCTTATATGTTTCCTCTCCTGCAGTCCTTCCTCTGAATGTGGGTAGCATCTTTACCATAAATCCCTCAGAATTGTCCTGGGTCATTGTATTGCTGCTGGTACAGAGGTCCATTACATTCGATTTTACCACAGAATGTCAGTCTCT
>NW_025400636.1:0-3756 GCF_016433145.1 Gracilinanus agilis
TATATACCCAGTGGAATTGTGCATCAGCTAAGGGGGGTTAGCAGGGCTTGGGGGAGAGGGAAAGAACGTGAAACAGGTAACTATGGGAAAATATTCAAAATTTATATTTAAAAAAATTAAAAAAGAAATAAGAAAAAGAAACTCCATTTAAAATTACTCTACACAAGATAAAATACCTGGGAATCTATTTGCCAAGACAAATTCAGGAATTATATAAACATAACTACAAAACATGATTTACACAAATAAAATTTGATCTAAACAATTGAAAAAACATTAATTGCTCATGGGTAGGATGAGATAATATGATAAAAAATGACAATCTAAATTAATTTACTTATTCAGTGCTATACCTATCAAACTACCAAAACACTTTTTTATTGAATTAAAAAAATTATTACAAAGTTCATCTGAAAGATTAAAAGATCAAGAATATCAAGGGAACTAATGAAAAAAAATGTGAAGAGTGGGGGCCTAGCAGTACCAGATCTTAAGCTGTACTATAATACAGTGGTCATGAAAACAACATGGTCCTGGCTAAGAGACAGAAGGGAGGATCAACGGAATAGACTTGGAGTAAATGACTGTAGCAAGACAGTGTTCAATAAACCCAAAGATCCCAGCTTTGGGGACAAGAACCCACTATTTGACAAAAACTGCTGGGAAGACTTCCGGTTAAGATGGCGGCAGAGTAAGGAGCAGCTGCTCGATCTCTCCTGACCGAACCACACAGGACCCCTCAAGGGGAAATAAAAACGAGTCCAGAGGAACGAAGGAACCCCACAACAGGGCGCAGCATTGAAGGTACGCAGAATCGGGGCATTTCCACACTTTAAAGGGGTGAAACAGTTCACACTAAAACACGAGAGGAAGAAGCCCCTCCCCCACCCCCCACACCGCACAAGTGGGTAAACAGGACTGGGGCAACCAGATAATCACTGGCAGCCCCGGAGCCCGTACCTGTGCGCTGCAAGACGAGGGACCCCAGGTGGCTGGGACTCTCCCTGAGCGCCCACGTGGGTGAAGGCACCGCCTCCAGCCGGGACAAAGGCCCCTAAAACACGGCCTTTCCCAAGCTCTGAAGGCATCGCCTCAGGGGCGAATAAAGATCTTCAGCCCACGGACTTTCACTACCTTCTGCAGGGGTGAAAGCAGGGCCCTAAGAGCATCAGCGCAGGCAAAGGCAGTGCCCTAGGCTTGAATAATGATCTCCAGCCCAGGCTTGGACCTCCAGTGAGGACCCGGTGCAGACCTGAGCGTGGCTGTGGAAGCAGCCCCAAAGACTGCTGAAGGAACCTCGGGCAGAGGGGCAGACCAGGAACTACCAGGAGGCCTGACCCCGAGGACAAGGAGACCGGAGCCCCCCCACCCCCAAGCTTGCAAGGCCCAGGCAGACCCGGAGTGCAAAGACAAAGCAGAAAAGGGGCGGGGCTAACAATGGCCAGCAATAAGGAAATCCAGAAGAAAAAGACCATCAAGAGACACTCTGGAACACTGGACAACTTCTACACAGAGAAAATCCAGACAACAGAGGAGGGAAAACAAAAATCCAAACCTCCCCAAAAAAATGAAAGCTGGTCACAAGTTATGGAAGAGTTTAAAAATGAAATGCTAAGGAAGATGGAAGAAATCTGGCAAGAAAATAACAGTTTAAAAGGCAGAATTTCGCAATTGGAAAGTGAGACAAGACAACTGAAGACCAAAAATGACCAGATTGAAAAGGAAAACCAGTCCTTAAAGGCTAGAATCGAACATTTAGAAACCAATGATCTCTCAAGACAACAAGAACAAATAAAACAAAGTCAAAAGACTGATAAAATAGAAGGAAACATGAAATATCTCAAGGAGAGAGTGACAGACCAAGAAAACCGGTCTAGAAGAGATAACTTGAGAATCATTGGTATTCCAGAAAAGGCAGAAATTAATAAAAACATGGACTCCATACTCAAAGAAATTATTCAGCAAAATTGCCCTGAAGTTCTACAACAAGAGGGCAATATAGACATTGAAAGGATCCATAGAACACCCTCTACACTGGACCCAGAAAAGTCAACACCCAGAAATATAATAGCGAAATTGAAGAGCTTTCGAGTCAAAGAAAAAATCTTACAAGAAGCCAGAAAGAGACAATTCAAATATCAAGGAGCACCAATAAGGATCACACAGGATCTGGCAGCCTCATCACTAAAAGAACGCAAGGCTTGGAATACAATATTCAGAAAGGCAAGAGAGCTGGGCCTTCAGCCACGAATCAACTACCCAGCGAAACTAACCATATACTTTCAGGGGAAAGTATGGGCATTCAACAAAATTGAAGAATTCCAAGTTTTTGCACAAAAGAGACCAGGACTAATTGGAAAGTTTGACACTCAACCACAGATATCAAGAGAAAGATGATGAAAAGGTAAATAAGAAACAGAGGGAAAAGAAAGAAAACTCATAGTCTTTTAAGTTTGACTCTTTAAGGGCATAAATAAGATCTAATTATCTGTATTACGAGGTGGAGAAATGCTATGTATAATTCTCTGTAGTGAACTCTATACACTACTATAATATTCACTATTATAGCAACCAGAAGAATAATTCATAGGGAGAGGACAGGATACTAAATGGTCTAAGATGACATGGGGGGTGGGAAAGAGGGGAGGAATAGTAGGGGACACCAAGAAAAATCCGAGTAAATAAGAAAAATAAGATATTCTATTACACACAAAGAGTGCATGGGAAGGGGAGGGGATAAATACTACCATAAGAAGGAGAGGAAGAGAGCATTAAGAGGTAATAATCAAACCTTACTCTCAGTATAATCAACCCGGAGAAGGAAGAGTAGCTTTATTATCCATCTGGATAAAAAACTCCATCTAACCCTACTGAGAAAGTCAGAAGGGATAAACCAAAGGGAGCAGGGGAGTGGGGAGGCCAAAAAGTGAGGGAAGAAGAAGGGGGAGGGAATTCATTCAGTCTTTAAAAAAAAACAAAAATAAGGGAACAACAAGGGAGGGGACAGAAAGGGAAGTCAATCAAGGGAGGGGATAAGGGATACTGGCTGAAAGCAAACCACTGGTGTAAAAGAAAATAGTGCAATAAGAAGGAGTGGGTCTAGGGGAGGATACAAAAAATGTCAGTGAATACACAACTAACAATTGTAACTCTGAATGTGAACGGGATGAACTCACTCATAAAACGGAAGCAAATAGCAGAGTGGTTCAGAAACCAAAATCCTACCATAGGTTGTCTACAAGAAACACATATGAGGCGGGTAGACACACACAAGTTCAAGGTTAAGGGTATGAGCAAAATCTTTTGGGCATCAAATGAGAAAAAGAAGGCAGGAGTGGCTATCATGATCTCTGACAAAGCCAAAGTAAAAATAGGTATGATTAAAAAAGACAGGGAAGGTCATTACATCCTGATTAAAGGCAGTATAAACAATGAGGAAATAACACTGCTCAATATATATGCACCAAGTGGTATAGCATCCAAATTTTTAAAGGAGAAACTGGCAGAGCTCAAGAAGGAAATAGATAGTAAAACCATAATAGTGGGAGATCTAAATATTCCTCTTTCAGATCTAGATAAATCAAACCAAAAAATAAATAAGAAAGAGGTAAGAGAGATGAATGAAGTCCTAGAAAAATTAGATCTAATTGATATGTGGAGAAAAATAAATAGGGACAAAAAGGAATACACCTTCTTTTCAGCTGCACATGGTACATTTACAAAGATTGACCATGTAATAGGGCATAGAATCATGGC
>NW_025400637.1:0-1298 GCF_016433145.1 Gracilinanus agilis
ATCTTGAATACAATCAGTACAATCAGTACCTGAAATCTGACAGGGAAGCATGAATGGACAAGCAATTTATTTGGAGAAAAGATCTGGCCAAGAGACTTCTCTCTGGAATCAGAAAACCCTGGATCTTGTTGTGTGCAGATGCAAAGCATGGAATCCCTGCAAAGGTACAGGGAGAGCCTCACCCAGAATTCCAGGGGACCCCCCTGGAGAACTTTGGGTGAGGGGCAGTTGAGAAGGGTTGAGGACAGTTAATTTTGTGGGATTGGATGTGAGCAGATACTCTGCTTGTTTCTCCTGAGAAACCATTGTAGCTTAAACCAGTAGTTTCTACTCATAGAGTTAGCCTATTTGTCATTTCTATTCTTCATTAATATAATTATATAATTATTTAGTAATTGGAGAGTAAGATATTTATCTATAGCAAGAGAGCCAGTTTTAGTTAAGTGCTTCATCCCTCCAGGGAGGAGGGGAAAGGGGCATCAATTTAACAGTTCAGGGTCACCTTTCATTTATCCTAAACCCTTCATGGATTTATATAATTTTCCTTGTTAATTCCTAATATAACTTTTACTTTCAAAGCTGTGCCTGATAATTATTTGGAAGATACTTACAATTCAGTCTGAACTTCTTGATTGAATCCTGTTGGCTGCCAGTTTAAGATCTCCTCTGTCCTCCACAGTTAGATAACTAGCTGTTATATCTCCTCTAACTGACCTGAGAGGAATATAATTAATGAAAAGGAACATTATTGGGGTTTCAGCCATAAGAGAAACTTACCAGAAGAATCCTATTCCTGTTTTCATTACCAACTGAAGCAGAAGCAGTTAGAGGGGGAGGGGTTTGAGAGCCAGGAGTGTTTTACCCCCTCCTTTCCTCACTGTAGCCTGTCAATCTCTGGCTCTTAACTTAAAGCGCTATTTGGCCCTAAAACATTTATCTGCTTCTCCAAACTATCTGTTATTATAATCATAACAATCTTGGGCGATATCTAACTCACATTGCAGATGGCAAACATGGAGGAATTCTGCTGCAACTTAAAATCCAAAAAAAGGGAGCATCTGGGTGGCTCAGTGGATAAAGAGCCAGACTTAGAAAGGGAAGGTCCTGGATTCAAATCTGGGCTCAGACACTTCCTAGCTGTGTGACCCTGGGCAAGTCACTTAACCCCCATTGCCTAGCCCTTATCATTCTTCTGCTTTGGAACTAAAATACAGTATTGAATCTAAGGCAGAAGGTAAGGGTTTAAAATAAAAAAGTCAAAGCAGTTTTCAGAGTCTGTCCCAGGGACCAATAGCAGA
>NW_025400638.1:0-1081 GCF_016433145.1 Gracilinanus agilis
AAAAGTATCAATAAGCACATGAGAAAGTGTTCCAAATCTCTAATAATCAGAGAAATGCAAATCAAAACAGCTCTGAGGTATCACCTCACACCTAGCAGATTGGCTAAAATGAAAGAAGGGGAGAGTAGTGAATGCTGGAGGGGATGTGGCAAAATTGGGACATTAATGCATTGCTGGTGGAGCTGTGAACTGATCCGGCCATTCTGGCTGGCAATTTGTGGTCATGCTCAGAGGGCTATAAAAGAATGCCTGCCCTTTGACCCAGCCATACCATTGCTGGGTTTGTACCCCAAAGAGATCAATAGATAAACAGACTTGTACGAAAATATTCATAGCTGCGCTTTTTGTGGTGGCAACAAATTGGAAAAGGAGGGTATGTCCTTCAATTGGGGAATGGCTGAACAAACTGTGGTATATGCGGGTGATGGAATACTATTGTGCTAAAAGGAATAATAAACTGGAGAAGTTCCAGGCCAACTGGAGAGACCTCCAGGAACTGATGCAGAGCGAAAGGAGCAGAGCCAGAAGAACTCTATACACAGAGACTGACATTCTGTGGTAAAATCGAATGTAATGGACCTCTGAACCAGCAGCAATACAATGACCCTGGACAATTCTGAGGGATTTATGGTAAAGATGCTACCCACATTCAGAGGAAGGACTGCAGGAAAGGAAACATATAAGAAAAACAACTGCTTGAATGCATGGGTTGGGGTGGACATGATTGGGGGTGTGGACTCGAAACTATCACACCAATGCAACTACCAACAATTTGGAAATTGGTCTCGATCAAGGACACATGACAAAACTAGTGTAAATGCGCATGGGTAGGTGGGGTGCGGGGGGGGGGGTTGAAGGGGGAAGGGGGGGGCATGAACATGTAACCATGTTAAAAATGAATATTAATAAATGTAAAAAAAAAGTTGACTTCTGATAAAATGATAGATTCTTAAAATAATCATACTTAGCTAGAAGGATACTTAAAGATCAATGGTCCTTTTATCTTCTTTTACAAATTCAGAATCTGAGTACCTAGGATCTAAATCTGACAATAGAAGAAAAGTTCTAGCATCCAATTTCA
>NW_025400639.1:0-2985 GCF_016433145.1 Gracilinanus agilis
GAGAAGAGAAGAGAAGAGAAGAGAAGAGAAGAGAAGAGAAGAGAGAGAGAGAGAGAGCTGAGAAAAAAGCATTCCAGACTGTTGATGCAAATGTCCTAAGGGACAGGAAATGGCCTGTGAGCAAGGTCAGAACAATAGTCAAGGACAAAGCTTTTACAGACCTTAGAAAAGAATTCCATTACAGTCAATTCCCTTTAGTTGATTTGATGCTACTTATGCTATGAATACATGGGATTCTCACAGACAAGATTCTGATCCCAACCCAAGAAGAAGTATCCAAGCAGGTATCCACAGACACAGCAAGGTGTTTAGAAAGCCTCTAGACTGTTGTTGTACTTTTCCACATGGTCATGGCTTTACCGGGTTCCCATTCAATCTGCTATCATTGAAAATGCAAGTTGTTGGGGTTCATTTTTGGAATAAAGGATCAAATGCTGGTATTATAAGATCTTCCTACTTTTTCATTAGAATCTCTGTTAACTAGTGACCCAGGACGATTCTGAGGGATTTATGGGAAAGAAATCTACCTACATTCAGAGGAAGAACTGTGGGAGTGGAAAAACACAGAAGAGGGGAAATTGCTTGAACACATGGGTTGAGGCGGACATGATTGGGGAGGATGTATTCTGGAAACTTCCACACCAATGCAACTATCAAAAATTTGGAAATGATCAATGACACATGTTAAAACCAGTGGAAATGCGTACCAGCTATGGGAGGGAGGGGAAGTTGGGGCGTGAAGGGGAAAGTAAGAGCATGAATCATGTAACCATGTTAATTTTTCTAAAAAATAATTATAAAAAAAAAAAGAATCTCTGCTAACTCCAGTGAATCTGGGAATTTCTCAGAGAAGGTGCTCTTTCTCCTTCCATTCATTTCTCTCATCTACTGTCTTTTTGACTCCTTCATGTAAAATGGAAAACTGTGAGACTGGCTATAAATTAATAATTTTATTAAATCAAAATAGTAGGGGGAGAGTTTCCGGGTTAAGATGGCGGCAGAGTAAGAAGCAGCTCTAAACCTCTCCTGACCGAAACACACAAAACTCCTCAAGGGGACATAAAAACAAGTCCAGACGAACGGAGGAACCCCACAACAGGGCACAGCGTGGAAGGTACGTGGAATCGAGACATTTCCAAGCTAAAAAGGGCTCTCACTCAAGCGCGAGCTGAGCAACCGCCCCACCCCCACCCCCTCCACACTCACCTATAGCTCTGAACCCAGCTAAAAAGAAATAGAGCAAGTTTGGGGCACCCATCGAGTCATCAGCAGCTCCGGGACCTGTTCCTGAGAGCAGCAAGACTTAGGACCCTATTAAGTCAAGAACGCACGCGAAATCTGAGCGCGCGCGCGCGGGAGCGGACGCTGGGAGCAGAGCGCCGGCTGAGCAGAGGCGTGGGTGCCCACTGAGCAGAGGCTTGGGTGCCGGCTGAGCAGAGGCGTGGGTGCCGGCTGAGCAGAGGCGTGGGTGGAGGCAAACACAACCAGGAACTAAAGCCGAAGTGGGGAACCAGTGCAGACGGGTATACGACTGTGGAAGTAGCTCCCTGAGACTTGTAAAGAAACCTCCTGCAGAGGTTCAAGCAAGGGAATCCACCAGGGGGCTTGACCTTGGAAAAAACTAGAACTCAGTCCTCAGGAGCCAATAGATCTCAGACAGACACTGAGAGCGAGGATAAACCTGAGAAGCTGCTGGGCTAATGATGGCTAACCAGTTACAGGAAATTCAGAAGAGAAAGAATAATAACAAAAAAAAGAAGTCTTTAACACTCGACAGCTTCTACACAGAGAAAATCCAGACAACCGAGCAAACAGAGGAGGAGAACAAACAACCATCCAGACCCTCCCCAAATAAGGAAAACTCCTCACAACCTATGGAAGAGTTCAAATCTGAGATTTTGAGGAAAATGGAAGAGATCTGGCAAGAAAATAACAGCTTAAAAGGTAGAATCTTGCAACTGGAAAGCGAGGCTCAGAAACCAAATGAACTGATAAGCAAATTGAACACAAGAAATGACCAGATTGAAAAGGAATACCAGAAGATTATGGCCGAAAACAAGAAGATTATGGCCGAAAACCAAAAGATTATGGCCGATTACCAGAAGATTATGGCCGAAAATCAATCCCTAAAGGCTAGAATTGAGCAAGTAGAAACTAATGATCTCTCAAGACAACAAGAACAAATAAAACAAAGCCAAAAGACTGAAAAAATAGAAGGAAACATGAAATATCTCAATGAGAGAGTGACAGACCAAGAAAACCGGTCTAGAAGAGACAATTTGAGAATAATTGGTCTTCCAGAAAAACCAGAAATTAATAAAAACCTGGACTCTATACTAACAGAAATAATTCAGCAAAATTGCCCTGAACTCCTACAACAAGAGGGTAATATAGACATTGAAAGGATTCATAGAACACCTGCGGCATTCGATCAAGAAAGGAAAACACCAAGAAACATCATTGCAAAATTCAAGAGTTTCCAAGCAAAAGAAAAAATCTTACAAGAAGCCAGAAAGAAACAATTCAAATATCAAGGAGCAACAATCAGGATCACACAGGATCTGGCAGCCTCAACACTAAAAGACCGCAAGGCGTGGAATACAATATTCAGAAAGGCAAGAGAGCTGGGCCTGCAACCACGGATCAACTACCCATCAAAATTGACTATATATTTCCAAGGGAAAGTATGGGCATTCAACAAAATTGAAGAATTCCAGGTATTTGCACAGAAAAGACCGGGGCTAAATGGAAAGTTTGATATCCAACCACAAAAATCGAGAGAAACCTGAAAAGGTAAATAAGATACAGAGGGGAAAGAAAGAAAACTTATAATTTTTAAATTTGCCTTTTTAAGGGCCTCAGTGAGATCTAATTATCTGTATTCCTTTGTAGAGAAATATTATGTATAATTCTCTGTAGTGAACTCTATTCACTATTATAATATTCACTATTATAGTAATCAGAAGAATAATTAACAGGGTGAGG
>NW_025400640.1:0-5361 GCF_016433145.1 Gracilinanus agilis
AAAGAAAGAAGGAAGGAAGGAAAGAAGGAAAGAAAGAGAAGGAAAGAAAGAAAAAAAAAGAGAAAGAAGGAAAGAAAGGAAGAAAGCAAGAAAGAAGGAAGGAAGAAAGAAAGAACAGGCTTAGATGACTGGAGAGTCATCCACATTCAGGGCGGGACTGTGCCAACCTGGTAAAAATGATTAACTTTTGCCCAAATTAGCTTACAGGTCGAGTTCCATACCAACCGAACAGCCTGGGGCCACATTCACTGGGAGGAACTAAAGGGAAAGATTTTGAGGGAAATAATGAAAATGACAGCAACAGTAGAAAGGCAAAGGGGGTGCCTGAGGACAGTCGGTGCCCCCCCTTTTCCTACAGCAATGGGGGGACCATTCAGACATGCAGATGGAAAGATGGCCGGCCTTGGCATCATGGGCCCACTGGAGAGTGAGCACCCACTAGGGTAGATCAGCAGAATCAAATAAAGGAGCTGCTGAACCAACTGTGTGGGTCAATATAGGAGAGAGTCACCCTCCTCCCCACTGCTGGCCTAGGCTTCTGGCTCTCCTGCCTTTCCCAAGTGGCCTTGGGCTGTCTGGGGGCCTCCCTTCTCCCCCGGGGAGATCCTCCCCTTGGAGGGGGTCCTTAGGGGGTGTAACAGAAGGCACGTGGTCCCACTGACTTCCCCCTCTGGAGCCGAAGCTCCCAGCAGCCAGGCGCTTCCTTTCTTTTCTATCCCTCGCACTTGGCACCGTGCCTGGCACACAGTACTAATGCCATTCTGGGGACATAAGAACTCCAAGAAAGGTCTATAAAAAGGGTGAAGTGGGCCCAGCCAGGGAAGCAGCACCCACGACAACCATGGTGGAAACAACAGGAAAAGGCACCATAAATCACGTTCCATGTGTGCCATGTGCTTAGTGAGGCTCCTTACAACTCCTGCTTACTGGCAAGTTGGGTCCCCCAAGGGCAAAGGGCTCCGTCTCCCCTCAGCTTGAAAAGGCTCAGGAAATGCTGTAACTCCTGAGCCCCCACTGGGGGCCTCCCCTGCAATTATTGGTTCATAGCCATTAGGGGGGAGCCAGGCTTCATGGGCTATGACCGTCCCCCCCAAGGCCATGGCACACTCCCACCAGCACACAAGAGTCCAGGGGGCAGTGGCTTCAAGTGGCCAAGGCTCTGCTCCTTTTCCTGAGGTGCTCAAGAAGATCGAGCTCCTTGGGGAGGTGCCTTCTGTCACCAAGCCAGACTCTCTATCAGCTACTCAGAGGACGCTGCCAGGGCCAGGACCCTAAAGAAAATGGCTAAATCCTTTATTCATTCACACAGCGGAGACCAAGACCAAGGAGCATCCATTTGGCCTGTCCCTCAGGGTTATGGCTGGAACTGCTCTCATTCTGCCTCCTTTGTTTCTTTCCTCTTTCTCCTATTGGTTTCTCGCTCTTCCTTATCTCCCCCCCCTTCTTCTCTGTGCCCCCATCTCTCTCCATCTCTTCTCTCCATCTCTCCCCCATTTCTCTCTCCTCTCTTCTCTCTATTCCCCGCACCCTGCCCTGTTTCTCTGTCTCTGTCTCTGTCTCTGTCTGCCTCTCCCCTTCTCTGTGCCTGTTTTGTCCAGGCTCGCCCCTTGTTTGAATTTCTCCGGGTTCCGGGAGTAGCTCAGTATTGTAGCTCGGCGGCCCAGCCCAACGTGCCGGGGCCAGCTTACAAGGGACCATTGCTTTAGTCTAAGTCAGCCTTTGATTAGCTGAGGTTAACGTTGTGGGCCGATAAAGGTCTCCAAGAGAATGTCTTATCCCTGCCTTGAGGTGGGCTGGAGCCGGGCCTTCGAGAGAAGGGAAGTGCTCAGCGCGGGCGCTACGCCTTGTTTCTGGCCTGCTTTACAGTTTTGTTCACTGGTGATGGAGACGATGGAAATAATGCAGAGTAACCCGACAGGCAAGCCTTGCCTCCATTCCCCCCCGAGAGCCAAAGGCGAGCCGTTTACCAGCACCCTCCCGAGGAAGGGGATTTCCTGACCGTGTCGCCTCCTCTTCTGCGCTCCAGAGGGGAGCACCACCCTTCGAGCAGGGCCACTGGGGTTCCGCTGAGGCTGGAGGCGGAGGTCACTGGGAAAACCCCTTGAAACTACCGAAGAACACGACGACGCAGCGAGCTCCTTACCTGTGAGGGTCCTAACCCTTTCTGAGTCGTCAGGTCCTGAGACCTCAATTTTTCTGACCTAACCAATGAGAAAAGCTTTCGTTGAGGGTCGATTGCTTGGCACTGTGGACCCTCCCCACCCGAGGTGGCCCAACTGTCTTCTCCAGCCACCTGAAGGCCCTGTCCAACCTCAGCTTGGGGGTAGGAGGAGGCAGGGCCCGGAAAGTCCAGTTCCAAAGGAGGGAAGGTGCCGGCCCTCCCCAAGTCAGGCTTCATCTCTCGCTCTGGACGGTCCTAAGGAGAGAGCATCGACATGAAAACCAGCCCTGGCCATCCCACGCCCCAGCCAGTCAGCTCAGGTGGGATGAGGGGAGGCCCAGGGCCAGGAGAAAGGAAACAGCGGCTCCGGCACTGTCCCTCCAGCAGCAATGCCAGAAGAGCCCCAAAAAGCGGGGAGGTACACGGGCGCGTGGAAGGCCCGAAGCAAACCGTGCCTGGGCTGAGAGTCTCCCCACTGTCAAGCCGGAACTAAACCGAGCTCCTCAGACTGAAGGCTCCCTCGGGATCTCATTGCCCCCTGAGGGTGCAGACAAGTTAGAGCCACAAGCACCCATTAAGCACTTGGGCTGGCTGGCAAAAGCCAAAGGAAAGCCATTGCCACCTGCCTTCTTCTATTCTAGTGTGGAAAAGAGGTAAACGGAGAAGTGGAGACAGAGCACTCTCCATCAGTGAGGCTCCCCATGGCTTGCCAGGCATCTGGCTGGGGGAGGGCGGTGGGAGGGTACACAGGCAGGAAAGGGAGGCTGCCTCCCGCTTTCTCCATCTCCAGATGATTCTGGGACTTCCCTGCCTGGGATGCTCTCCCTCCTGCCTTCCCTGGCCACCTTCCAGGCCCAGCTCCCAAGGGCTCCTCCCCAACGTGCCTTTTTCCGCTGGAGCTCTCGTCCTTCATCTCTCCCCCTGGAATCCGGCTCTTCACCTCTCCTCGGCCTCCCGATGGCTCCAGGCTGCCCACCCCGCTCCAGCTCTCTCTCCCCCCCTCGGTGAATCAGGCCACCTCTCCCAATCCCGAGCCCCAGGCCCGGCTGACTGCCACCATCTGCCTCCTCGGTGGCTTTGGGCTGCTGCCGGCCAGAAGCAGAGGAAGTTCCAGGACCTGATCATCTCCGCCAGGCAGGCGGTTCTAAGGAGCCTCCTCCTCCCCTGGCCCTCCCTCGGCACAGCGCCCTCTCGAATCCCTGTTCCCGGTTCCCAACGGGCTCTGCCATCTCCTCTCTCCCACTTGGGTCTGAGCCGAGAACACACGGCCACGGAGAGGCAGCTCGAAGGCTCGGTGGGAGCGTGAGGAAGGCCACGGCCAGTCTTTCCTGGCTGGGCCTTTCTCTCTATTCAACCAACCGTGCTCTCTGAATTGGTGCCTCTGCCTGGAACCTCCACCGCCTTGAACATTAGGGACGGGCAGGGCCCCCGGAGCCCGGAAAGCCTGGCTCCCAAGCCCGCCTCAGGCAGCCCCCAGCCCGGTGACCCGAAGGAAGTCAAGGCTTCGCCTTCCCCCTCTGCAAAACGGGGGAGTTTGGCGGCTGGCCTTGAGATCTCTTCCCGTGCCAACTGGCTGATGCCCGCGGAAGTGCACTGCTTACTCTGGAGCCAACCTGCGTGCGTACAAGAAGAAACGGAGAAGAAAGCGGTCACCGAGAGCCGGGAGGGCCGAGAGGCCCGGGAAAGCCTTCCAAAGAACTGCGGATTCCAGGCACCGGGCAGCCAAGGGGTGGAAGCATGGGAAAGGGGAGGAGGCCGCGGCTCCGGAAGGGCTCCGAACCCCCCGCCGAGGCTGCTGCGCCGGACCCCGCTTGAGACGTCCTCCCTCCTCCCCTTGGACTCTCCGGCGTCACCCACCACCCACCCCGCACGCACAGTATTTGATTTCGGAGCTTCTTTGCGGCTACTTCTGGGAATGCGTTGGCTCCCCCCAGCCCTGCCCTCCCCAAATAAGCCGCCCGGCCCTCTCCTCACTTTCCTCTCCCGGGTCCCGCTATCCAATACGCTTTGCCCCAGAAGCAGGGGAGCTCCTTCAGGGCTGGGGCTGTCTTTGCTCTTTCTTCCTTGGCCCACGGTAGAGGCAGAGTCAAAGCTTATTAACTACTAGCTGGCATCCGCCTAGGCACGCAGGGCACGGGGCGCGGGGGGCGGGGCTTAATGGAGAAGGGCGTGTATGCCAGAAGGAATGCCAGGCCGAACACCCGCAGGAAAGAATGGCTGGGCAAAGCAAGAGCAAATGGCTAAATGCTCTTCTGAGCGAACACCCCCCACAGTGAGTGAGCAAGTGGATGAAAGAACGCAGCCATGTGCGTCCTCCTAAGTGCAAACCTGCAGGAACGAAGAGATGAACACATGGGATGCCCACGTAGATGAACACCCACGAGAATTAATGAATGGGTGAACAAATGACGAGTGCAAGAATGAAGGAATGAATGGTGCTAGCCGGGGCTGCGCGCACCACCCACCCTGGTATGCCAGCTGCTCCTGGACGCCGAGGGCTTTTCCCTCGCGTTTCCCTCTCTCGGACCCTGCTTGGGCTCCGCCTTGCCAGCAGGAGGCGCTTTATAGAAGCTGCCTGTGGCAAAACCCGAGCCGATTGAGGCCCCGGAGCAGTGCCAGGACCCTGGGACCGGTTGCCTGGGAGACCGGAGGTCGCTCCGCCCTTTCGGTCCCCCTGGCGACCAGAGGCAGCTCTCCTTACAGCTTCCGAGGAGCTGCACCTTCGGCCGCGAATGGGAGTCCGCGCGGCCGGGCCAGTCCTCCCTCTCCACCCGTCGCGAGGGAGCGTCTCTTTCTCTAGCCAATGTCCTGGAACCCTTCCCTGCTGGTCCTTCCCTATCTCCATGGAGACGAGGGTTGGTCATTTCCCAGGCGGCTGGGAATGGCACCTTCGCCAGCCAATGGGCGGCGCTCCCGTCCTTGAGTCCCACCCCCGCAGCTTGCCCAGCCTAGTCTCGTCCCGAGCGAGACTCGAAGTTCTTGCGCAGGCGCCGTCGGGAAGGAGACGCTGAGGTCGGGCAGCGACCCCTGCCCGCCTTGTCCCCGCGGACCCGGACCTGCGACCACGACGGGGAGCCTGTCTGAGGTAGAGAGAGCGCTCAGCCGTCCCGCCCCTGTGGTCGGCGTGGTTGGCGTCCTTCGCCGTCTCCAAGGGGACGTGGGCGGGCTTTGTTTGCGCCATTGACGACGGGCACCTGAGG
>NW_025400641.1:0-2892 GCF_016433145.1 Gracilinanus agilis
GAGAGAGAGAGAGAGAGAGAGAGAGAGAGCTCGCGTGGGTCTCAAGAACAGGCGCTGACCATGGTGCTGTAACTCTGCAAACCAATTCAACTATCCAGAGGATTATCACTTAACCTGCTTCAGAACTGAGATTTGTGCAAAGGTCAGTTAATGTTTACTCCTCAATAAAAACAAAACCCAACTTATTTCCATTTTACTTTTTTCTTCTTTTCTCCAACGACATATTAAGTACCTACTGTGTATATTGGATATACAAGGACAAATATGAAGTATCTCCTGTGTGCCTACTATTTCAAATGGAGTAGCAATATAAAATTTTTTTGATCAAGGGTTTTATATCATTAAATGGCAGTGTTTTTTAAAGATTACTTTATGTATTTAATATTTTAACTGTAATTTGGAAGTTACAAAAACTGTTGTGTAGTTAAAATAAAAGAACTCTTTGCTTGAATATCACCATGAAATAATGACCTCATGTTTGCCATGCTATAGAAGCACAGACTTGAAGAGGTGGAAATAACAGCTTGAAATTTGTTTAAGACAGTGGGTCATATTGTATAGAGATAAAACATTCATTATTATAAAGTAACTTTGGTTAAGTGCCCAATGGCAGGGAGAGACAGAACAGCAATTTGTAGGAGTGATAGGATAAGGAATGTTGAAGATTGGCTTGGCTAGGCTAGGGAAAACTTAATGGCAGAGGAGGAATAAATAGAGAAAAGGAAAGAATCAGTGCAGAGTGAGGAGAGGGGAGAAAAGCAGTAGCAATAAAGTTCAGAATATTGCAGCATAGTTAGAAAATCAGAATTTTTCCCTTTGAAAATTCAAGATTTCCAAGTTAGGAGAATATTTTACCAAAAATAACACAAGGTTTTTCCTGATAAATTCCCAGAGAGTTATTCGATTAGATGATATTGACCCAGACATAACCACAGGCTGATATTTTATAATTAAATTTATACATGATTGGCACCCAAACATTAATGCTACTTCTCTTTCAGCACTGGTCTTACAATCAAGAGATCTGAGCTCAACTCCCAATTCTTGTACTTCCTAGTCGTATAAACCTGGAAAATTCACTTTGATATCTGAATTTCACTTTCCTTGTCTGCAAAACATGGGTAACAATTCTTGCACTCCAAAAAAAGAAAACAACAAATATCTACTAGGTGTCTACTGTGGGCAGAACAATAATCCAGATGCTAGGTGCTTAGGGAAGTTAAAAAAAATTTAGATAAATATATTCCCAGATCTCAAGGAGTTGTCCTTAAGGGCAACACAAATCTATGATAAATAATACAATAAATACTTAGTACCAACTATATACAAAGTATAATGCCAGCATTATCATATAATTGTATAAAAGAATTACAAAATTTTGTATACAAAATTTTATATAAAAGAAATACAAAATGTATTATGTTTTGTAAGAGGGGTACTTATTACCACATAGTATCAGGAAAGGCTTTGTAGAAAAGGTGCATTAAAATGTAAACAATGTGTGGTTTTTCAATAGACAAAAAAAGAGAGAGCATTCTAGACATAGAGAAAAATCTGAGCAAAAGCAGAGGCACGAGAAGGCAGAGTATATCTGGGGATGTGTGTAAGTTGTCCACTTTGTATTATAGTGTACATAGATGGACATAATGTGCACATAATACCAACTTCAATAGCCTGTGAGAAAGCATAGGCTCAATTATTGACTTCTCAGTTTTGGAATCAAAGTTCACCTATTTATGCCTCTGAAGATAATATCCAAATTCCCTAAAGGATTCTCTTTATAATTTTGCAATATAAGAGTTAAATAATTTTCTGAAGAAAATCTCTTCATTCTCTTTCTGACAGTATCTCAATGAATCTTTTACCATGACAGTCATGGATGCTGCAGAATGTCATTCTCGACAGTTTAATGGTCACTCCAACATTTCATTTCCTCCTAAAGATACAGTAGCAGTATCTATTATCTCTGTGGGTGGAATTGTTGAGCTATATCTAGAATGCTAACACCAGCTTGTAGAAGGCTTTGAATGACAGGCAGAGCAGTCAGTGAAGATTTTTGATCAGGAGTGACACGACCACATCTATCCATAGGAAAGATTATTTACATCACTGGACAATGGATGTGGAGAGAGGGAAGGGGGGGTAGAGGGGGAACAGCCTTTTAGGGAGCTATTTATTGCAATATTCTAAGCAGCTGATTATGAAAGCCTAGACTGGGGTGGTTTCAGGAGAAAGACAGAAGGGGATTAGTTATCACATAGGATTGTTGAAGGAAAAACCTTAAAATTTCAAACCTGAAAATGCTGTATAAAAGTGAGTTATTAGTGAGTCCTCGAGGACTTCAAATTCAAATGCCATGAAAATTATTCAATAGAAAGTGAGAACTAAACAAAACTGAATAAAAGAAGAGTCTGACACCCCAGCCATCATGAAGGGGGAAGGCCAGAAATGAGTCAAATTTACTTTGAATTTAACGGTATTTCAGAGAAAGCATGAGTAATAAGGATTATATTTTCATTCAGAGAAGAATGCATGTACAGACTGAATAATTAATATTATTTTTATTATTAGTAATTGGCCAGTAACCCAGAAAACAATGGTTTATCAAAAGGTAGCTAAATTAAACAAGTTTCTATCCAAGATACCAATTTAATTAGGATTAAAGTACAGTTTATTACAAGATAATGCCTCTGGGAATGATCAAGAAGTGACTCATAACAATATTTTTGTTTTGTTTTAACTGAAAGAAGCTCTTCTTTGAATTTGTAGGCAAGATTTCCACCACTGGCAAATCATATTGTCTAACCCATTCCAACATGAATATGAAGGATACTTTGTTGATTTCTGTAGCAATCCAGGTATACATTAATTGTGATATTATTTTAAGAAGTA
>NW_025400642.1:0-3265 GCF_016433145.1 Gracilinanus agilis
CATATACATATATATATGTATATATATATACATATACATATATAATACCGCCCATTCCTTTTAAAATTGTTCTCATTGAGTTTCCTTTTGAACTTTCTTCTATTATCCTCTTTATTTTCTTGAATCAAGAATCTGCATTCTTTCTCCCACTTCCTCCTGCCTCTTGATGAGAAAAGATGTTAAAAAAAAAAACTAACATTTTATAAACATGTATCAAAAAGTGAAACAAATTCTCCAAACTAGTCATGTTAAAAAAGAAGTTTGTTTCTACTCTGAGTCTATTACTTATCTTTTAGGAGGTGGGGAACATGTTTCATCGTGAGGCCTCTGGAATCTCCTTTATGTTTTTTTAAATGTTTCAATGACCTTCCTCTTTTTTCTTTATTAAATTTTTTTTGGTATCATCACCATCACCACCTCTCATCCCCTCCCAACTAACGGAAAAGCAAAAAATGAAACAAAAATAAAACCCCTTCAATATTTAAGTAGAGTTGAATAAAATAAATCTACAGTTTGGCCACATCCACAAAAGTCTGTCTCCTTGTGCACCTCTCTGGCAGGAAGTGAGTAACATGTTTCATCATAAGTCCTCTGCAGACAAGGTTGACTACCTCTCTTTTTAATACTGGAGTAACAGAAGAACAAAGGAAAGAGAAAATTAATCAACTGGCAAATCAGAGGTAACTGAAAGCTGATTTGCAAGCGTTTAAAAAAAAGCAACAATCACCAGCCCAGATTCTACAATAGGGCATTATTATGGCAGCTGGGGGGCTCCCACCCCCCAACCTAAGCAGAACATAAATAAATGTATGTTTGTACTGATTGGAACAATGTGTGCAAACCACCCTGAGTGCTGAGAGTAGGCAAGGAGGGAATTAGAAATGCATGTTACTGTGTTTCTTGCAATAATCAGAATGTACTGTTTTCTTTTTTTCAGCATTTATGAACAACTCTTACCCCTAGACCTGCAGGTCAAGAGAAAAAAATAAATCTCATCTATTACTTACATCCCTAGTTTTAACCTAAATTAAAGCCTGGGCAACCACACACATGTCAAACTGAAATACATTTAGGTCAGAGCATATCTATATACACACACATGCATATGTTACTATATACCTGTGCTGATGTGTCAGTATATATGTACTGACATCTTTTGTGTAGGTACATACACATATGTTGCAATAGGACACTGAATATATTATAATGCATTCATATTATAATATATAATATTATCCATAATATTATTATATTTGCAATCTCTGGCTTTCTTTTTCTTTTTTTTCATACTCTTACTTTCAATCTTAGAATTCTATGTTAATTATTGGTTTCAAGGCAGAAGAGCAGTAAAGGCTAGGCAATTGGGGTTACGTGACTTACCCAGTGTCACACCTAGGAAGTGTCTAAGACTAAAATTGAACCCTGGACCTCCTTTCTCCAAGCCTGGCTTTCTATCCTCTGAGCCACCTAGTATTCCCTTCTCTGTCTTTCTTTTTTTTTTTTTTAAGTTATTTTGAATATTTTCCCATAGTTACATATTTCATGTTCTTTCTCTCTCCCCCAAGCTCCCCAAGCCCCCTTAGCCAACACACAATTCCACTGGGTTTTACATGTATCATTGATCAAGACCTAATTCCATATTATTGATAGTTGGTCTAGAATTATCATTTAGTATCTATATCCCCATCAGCCCATGTGTTCATGCAGTTGTTTTTCTTCTGTGTTTCTCCTCCCACAGTTCTTCCTCTGAATGTGGCTAGTTTCCTTTCTCAAAGTCCCTCAGCCTTGCTCTGGATCCTTACATTGCTACTAGTAGCTTCTCTGTCTTTCTAATAAAGCCTTTGCTCTTTCTACCTAAAGATATAGGCACCCATTCAGAAACCCCTACCTGGAGAACAGAAAACAATAAACACACCCATCCAGCCAGCATCTTTCTACTTTATGGAGGATTGATTGAACAGCGAGCAGGCAAGGTATCTGCCTAATTAGAGTAGATGGCAGAATGGCAAGAACATTTTTCAGCCACACTTGTACATTTAGAAGAAGACACCAGATCATGACTCTTCCATTTCACTTTCCTCTCAGATTTCACCTTGTGGATGGATGTTTTTAGATAGGTGGTAATTCTAGCCATTATTGGCAACACAAGGTAAAATCTTTTTACATACAGGATAGACAAAGGAATGTTCCCACAGTCCCTTCCCCATGCCTCACAGACCCACTTTTTCATAGTTTGTCAAGACTTGTTTGCAGTCACTTCATTACTGTAATCATGGAAATACTTTCTAAGTCATACTCTAGACTAGTGCATAGGCTCTTACAAAAAGATTTTTTTAATCATTTATTAATATTCATTTTTAACATGGTTACATGATTCAAGCTCCTACTTTCCTCTTAACCCCCCGCTGTCCCCCCACCCATAGCCGATGCACATTTCCCCTGGTTTTAACATGTGTCCTTGTTCAAGACCTATTTCCAAATTGTTGATATTTGCATTGGTGTGGTAGTTTCGAGTCTACATCCCCAATCATGTCCTCCTCAGCCCATGCATTCAAGCATTTGTTTTTCGTATATGTTTCCTCTCCTGTAGTTCTTTCTCTGAATGTGGGTAGCGTTCTTTACCATAAATCCCTCAGAGCTGTCCTGTGCCATTGCTTTCTGCTGGTACAGAAGTCCATTACATTTGATTTTACCACAGTATATCAGTCTCTGTGTACAATGTTCTTCTGGCTCTGCTCCTATAGCTCTGCATCAGTTCCTGGAGGTCTTTCCAGTTCACATGGAACTCCTCCAGTTCATAATTCCTTTGAGCACAATAGTATTCCATCACCAGCATATACCACAATTTGTTCAGCCATTCCCCAATTGAAGGGCATCCCCTCATTTTCCAGTTTTTTGCCACCACAAAAAGTGCAACTATAAATATTTTCGTACAAGTCTATTTATCTATGATCTCTTTGGGGTACAAACCCAACAATGGTATGGCTGGATCAAAGGGCAGGCATTCTTTTATAGCCCTTTGAGCATAGCTCCAAATTGCCAGCCAGAATGGTTGGATCAGTTCACAACTCCACCAGCAATGCATTAATGTCCCAATTTTGCCACATCCCCTCCAGCATTCATTACTCTCCCCTTCTTTCATTTTAGCCAATCTGCTAGGTGTGAGGTGATTCCTCAGAGTTGTTTTGATTTACATTTCTCTAATTATTAGAGATTTAGAACACTTTCTCATGTGCTTATTGATACTTTTGATTTCTTTACCTGA
>NW_025400643.1:0-7797 GCF_016433145.1 Gracilinanus agilis
GAATTTAGACTTGAATTTGTTTAAATTAAACATGCTCTACTGTTTTCAAAGAAATACATTACGATGTAATTTGGAAATTATGTATTTAAAATTAGTTAATAAGCAACTACTAGCTAATCAATTTATTAAATACCTAGGTGCTAACAGGTATTGATCTATTTCTCTGATGAAGTTAGAAGCTATTTCAATATTTACTAAGTTTCATACCATAATTTGGACATATTGGTGATACAGTTGATAAAGTGCTGGGCCTTAAGTCAGACCTTAGTTCAATTGTGGCCTCAGAAACTTCTTAGTTGTGTCACCTTGGAAAAGTCACTAAACTGATTCACAGAAAGATGGAGAAGTTTGATTTGGCCAGCATGTAGGAGAGTCACATGAAATGCCCTGGAAAGACAAGTGGGCATCAGATCGTGGCGTGCCCTGAACAGCAGACTGAAGAATTTAGACTTTGTTCCAGAGACAAAAGGAAGTCACCAAAGGTAAAGGAAGCAAAATGGTTCCATTTGCTCTAGTGGCAGAATATTTGGACAGCTAGATGGAAAACGATCTGGAGAAGAGAGGGCTAGAAGTGGGATGGGTACTGTAATGAGGAGGAATATAGATGACAGCTTGAAAGCCCAGCTTCATTCCATTATGGAATGTCCATGAAGTTCAAGATTTCCTCAAGCTTGTCATCTATATTCCTCCTCATAACAGTACCCCCACAGCCACAAGGGGTCTGCTCAAGAGATGGCTGGGAAGTCAAGGAAGCTAACCTGGAGCAAGCCTGGCCTGCCTGAGGACAGGCCACCACCCACTCTGGGAAAGGGCAGCTGGGTGGCACTCTATAGACATGACTGAAATGACTCAACAACAAAGTGGGCACTAATAACTAGGGGGGAACAGGAAAGGACTCCTATAGGAATGCCATTTTGAAGGAAACTTGGAATTCTGAGAAATTGCTAAAATGATAGCAGGGGAGAGTAATGAATGCTGGAGGGGATGTGGCAAAATTGGGACATTAATGCATTGCTGGTGGAGTTGTGAACTGATCCAACCATTCTGGATGGAAATTTGGAACTATGCCCAAAGAGCAATAAAAAAATGCCTACCCTTTGATCCAGCCATACCATTGCTGGGATTGTACCCCAAAGAGATCATAGATAAACAGACTTGCGTGAAAATATTTATAGCTGCGCTCTTTGTGGTGGCAAAAAAAACTGGAAAATGAGGGCATGCCCTTCAATTGGGGAATGGCTGAACAAATTGTGGTATATGCTGGTGATGGAATACTATTGTGCTCAAAGGAATAATAAACTGGAGGAATTCCATGTGAACTGGAAAGACCTCCAGGAACTGATGCAGAGTGAAAGGAGCAGAACCAGAAGAACATTGTACACAGAGACAATCGAATGTAATGGACTTCTGTACTAGCAGCAATGCAATGACACAGGACAATTCTGAGGGATTTATGGAAAAGAACGCTACCCACATTCAGAGGAAGAACTGCAGGAGCGGAAACACAGAAGAAAAACAACTGCTTGAACACTTGGGTTGATGAGGACATGATTGGGGATGTAGACCCAAAAAGACCACACCAATGTAACTATCAATAATATGTAAATAAGTCTTGACTGACCACATATGTTAAAACCAGTGGAAATGCAAGTTAGCTAAGGCAGTGGAGGGGGCTAAGGGGGTGAAGGGTAAAGTAAAAACATGAATTATGTGACCATGGAAAATTTTTTTAAAAATAAAAAATTATTAAAAAAAAGAAATGAAAGTGAAAGGGGAATACTTTCCAAGGGCAGGAGGGATATAAAGAAGTTTCTTGACCAGAAGAAAGAAATGATCAGACCTGACAATAGAAATACTATTTTGATAGTTATGGCATAGTATGCAACTGGTAAGGCGTACTGACAACCTCAACTAGGGTGATAGCCCTGTGAGTAGAAGAAAGGGACAATGGTAAGATATTCTGGAGGAATAACTGACAAGATTTAACAATTTAAAACAAATGGTACTAAAGGAAAGGGAAGAGTCAAGGATAATTCCAATCAGACTTTCTAAAATACACTTCACCAATGTAAATTTAGAACCTAACTTCTTATGTTGTTAAAACAAAGAATTAAACCCTATAGCCCCTCTGAATTATTATCAAATAAGGAATAAAAACATGGAGATACATGATCCCCACAGAAATATCCAGCACTGAGTTCAAATGGAAAATTGGTCCCTGAAGATACTATGTCTTCCAGATGTTCCTGTTCAGTCATGTCAGAGTCTTTGTGACTCCATTTGGAGGCTGAACTAGGGAATTTGAACTGGGGAAGATGAATCTTCCTCCAGGCCTGGCACTCTATACCCTATGCCACCTGGCTGCCCTGGTGACCCACAAAACTCCCAAGTTCCACTGAACCAGATCAAAATACAATTGAAAGCCATTTAACAAAATAAAAATACAATTAAATGAAGATGCTAATTTGTGATTTTCTAAGTTGATATGTGGGCCTGCAGAAATCTATTTCTATTGGAGTTTGTGCAAAAGGAAATTTCCCCTCCCCTCTTTTCACTACATATACCTGTTGTGAGTCATAAAAGAGGACTGTGTCAGGGAAATCATTGGATAGATTTAGTCACTTAAGGGTACAACAATAACCAGAAAAAAATGGAGCAATGGAGTAAAAAATATCGTGAGACCAGGAGGGCAGGATGATCCTCCTGGACTGCCCCGCTGGGCGGCACAAAATGGAAAAAGCCATGGTTGCTTCCTGAGATGTGATATGTGAGAGTTAGTGGGCAGAGAAAGGATTTTATAAGAAGTAAAGGAGGAAGAGGTCTCTTGGCTTGGGTGTTGATGATGCTGGTTGGATTTGCTGGCGAGTGTAGCTAGGAGGCCATTATGTGGACCTTAGGATAAACAGCTAAGGCAGCAATAAGGAAAGTACTCTATATCTCGCTCCTATTTTCCTTCTTCTTCCTCCTGCTACTTTTGATTTAATAAAATTATTAATCCATAGCCAGTCTCCTAATTTTAATCTTTACAAGTCTAACCAAGCTAGACCACAAAGTACATAATGAATAATAAAGCTAGAAAGGTTAAGTTAAAATCAGATGGTGATCTTAGGGTTAATAGGAAACCCCTGGAAAATACTGAGCAGAAGAATGGCATAATTAGACCCATGCTAAGGAATATCACTTTGGCAGCTGTGTGGGGGATGAATTGGAAAGCAGAAACAAGATAGGGAGACAAATTAGGAAGCTATTGCAATATTATGGGCCAGAAGAGATAAGGGCCTAGTTGGGGGGTAGGTCTGTGAATAGAGGAGACAGACTTAAAAGATGGCATGGAGGCAGAATCAGCAAGACTAGTCAACCCAGTAAATATGTGGATTGAGGAAGGGTAAAATATTACAGATAACAATGAGTATAAACTTGAGTGACAGGAAAGATGGTAGAGTCCTTGACAGAAATAGTAAAATACACTCTTACAACTGTCCTGGACTGTCTTATAAATGTAAAGGGGAAAACATGGTAGCAGCTGCCCACTGAGTTTTAATCCAGTTTCTGCACCTGAATGGGCTCTGTACCTGGATCAAAGATTGAGGGAATAGTAGGTTTTATTGGATATTTGGCAGTCTGTCACCTCTGCCTGGGTCAGTCTCAGGCCATAAAAGCCAAGTCACTTCTATAAGCCTTATGTCCACAGTGGAGTCATCATGGACTTCTGCAATATCCTGTCTGGCAGGACTGGTGCTGGCCCTTTGGGCTCTATCAGGGTATATTCCACAAGTGGTCACCTCCTCCCTTCAGGGGTTAGAGGTTCTTTCCCCCTACATCCAGACACAGCTAAGAGTATGGAAAGAGTACTGGGTTTGGAGTCAGAGGTCCTAGGTTTGAATTCCAGGTTCTGCCACTTACCAACTACCCTGGGCAAGCTATGGGTCTTAGTTTCTTTATGAGCAATATGAGATGGGGGTAAGAGGGCAAGGGGGTCAGGCTAGATAACCTCAAAGATCCTTTCCAGCTCAATCTATGATCCTTGACTTTACAGAACTGGGAGGAAGTGAAGATTGCCCAGAATCACTTAGAAAATTGGAAGCAAAGGAGAGGAGGCCAGCTGACGCTATCCTTAGCTCCCACTGCCACAGACCCACTGGGAGGAAATGATCTTCTGTCTGCTTCCCCTCCAGTGAGAGCTAATTTTATGTTAGTTTCCCTTTACTAACTTTGATGTGAACTTTGTGTTCACTGGAGGGAAAGGGGAATGTATTATTCTGAGCTTAATATGAAAACTGTATATGAATATTGAATACAAAAAAATCCATTAACTTACCACCCCCTTAGGTTAGGTCTTTTGTCCCTCTAGCAGGATATGCTCCACACAAAATGCTGGACTAAATTATCTCTAGTCTCTTTCAGCTCTAAGCCAACATTTCACAACCTCTTCATTTTCCCGAAGTGCCTTACTTTATAAGCTAATGCAAGGTTGCCATATTCCACATCTCCACCAAATCTCTCATATAGGTTTTGAGGATTTACCTCTTCCTCTTCTGTTTCCCCCACATTTCTAATAACAATTCACAGAGACCTAGCACCTTACTTATTGTTCTCAAGGGCATATGTACACCTTACCTCAGTTGAACATCAAAAGGAAAGGCAGCTCTGGCTCTAACCTATCTGTTATTAATGATCACAGCCAGATCTATCACAAGTTTATAAAAAGGCCTTTCCTTACAACAACCCTGGAAGTACAGCAGCATTGCTATTCTCAGGTTTACAATGAGAAAGATGAGGTTCAGAGAAGTGAGGCTAGCTCTCCTAAGTTGACAAAACTTTAAAGATGGTTTAAAACTTGGTGTCAGGGGCTGAGGAAACAGAAATGCAGTCTTGTGCTGCTGTGAACTCCAGGGGAGAGCAGGCAATGACACCAGCAAAAACAAAGAGGATGAGTAGAGCCTGAGTGGGGTCAAGAAAGACCTTCCTGAGGAGGTGGCAGTAAAAAGGGGAAGGTCTTCCAGATATGGGGGCAGGCCAGCAAAGGAACAAAAAGAAGATAGGGAAATGTCATATATGTAGAACAGCAAGCAGGCCAGTCTGGTGGCAACAAAGTGATGAGGAGCACTGAGTCACCCCAAGAGTGTGTATTTCATCCTGCAAACAATAGGGTGCCTCTAAAGCTTTATTAGTAAGGGAGGGATAGATCTGGCATCAGAAAGTCTGATAGCTGGTTGAAGGAAGCTGTGGAGAGGGCTGGGAAACTAATGGGGGCCCCTGCAATCAATCATCTAAGTAAGAGTGAGGAAGACCTGAATTAGGGTGGTTGTTGAATGAGTGGAGGCAAGGACCATGAGCAAGGAAAGATTTAACGCCAGGTATCCCTTTACTCTACTGTCCAGAACAAATTCCACTATACCATGCTTAGTAGTACGTCATATGAACTTCAGATAAAGTGAGATGGTGCAGGTAAACACTAATTAAAATTAATTACTATAATTGGTTCTTAGAAACTTCATTCCAAGATATTATACTTTAAAGAAACAAAAAAATCAATTTCTGTTTAAAAAGGTAAAGAGGAATAGCAAAGGGAAAAAAAAAGGAGAGGAAGGTAAAAAGGTTTTTAGATATCAGCCAGTTCAATGCCTCATTTAGCAGATGAGGAAACTATGTTCCAGTGGGTCTTTGTAATTTACCTAAACTCATACATAGTTGGCAAAATCCATAATCTCTCTCCAATCTGATGCCTCCTCTCCATTTACACTCTCACTGTTGAAGCCCTCATTACCTCTCAGCAGAACAATGATAATGATCTTTTGATTTATCTTCCTGCTTCCAGCCTTTTCCTTCTTCAACTTCTGCATAACTGCCAAAATATTTCTAACACAGGTATAACCTCCTCAGAAACCTTTAGTGACTCCCTGATACCTTTTCAAACAGAAGCTCCTTAGCCTGACATTTAAGGCCCTCTACCATCTGGTTCCCACTGACCTACCTAGCTTTATTCCATGCTTCTCCTCAGTTCATATACTCTGTGTCTGCAAAACTCATCTTGACCTGCTGCCCCATCGACACAGAAGCAATCCTTTGCTCAAGGTTGAAATATTCCCTCCACATTTATCTACTGAAAACCTGCTCCCCACAGCCCCAGGTCTTTGGGCATCCCTTTCCTCCATAAGGCCTTTCCCTTTTCTTCCCTAGATGAAAGGGATCTTGATCATTAATTTTACTGGATCTAAAATTTGCTCTTATCACATTCTACCAAGTTATAATTATTGTACATATATCACATCCCCACTACTAGTCTGGAGACTCCTAGAGGGCCTGTCTGTGTAAATGGTCATTATTGTGTCCTGAGTAACCTATACAATGAGCCCATAATATACAATGAAGTACTGGAGTTGAATTGATTCATCTAAATTCATTAATTTAGATGGCTACTAAGGCCTAGTGACTGAGGGCAAGGAGCTGGAAAATAGGGAAGAGATTTTTCCTTTATTTAGCTGGGAATTTTAAAGTTATTCTTATTCCATTTAATTGTCTTTGCGGTGAGAGCAGGTCGAAACCTTCACTGGCATCCCTTTGTCCAAGGAGACAAAGGTATCAAAAACCAAAACTATGATAAGAGGGAAAGATAAGAAGAAAAGGGAGGGGGAGTTAAAAAAGGAGCAAGCTAGAAAATTTAAAAGAATGGCTAATGGGGACTGTGAATGGGGGAAAAGGGAGAAGAGTAAAGAGAGGAAAAGAGGGGGGAGCAGGAGGACATGGTGGGGCACAAAACAGAGGGAGGGAGTAAGATGGAAAATTGGTAGGAGAGGGACTGAGAAAAGGGGAAGGTGAGGTAGTAATAATACTAGTTACCTTTTATACTGTATCTATATGCTAAGTGCCTTATAATTATTATTCATTTAATCCACATATCCACCCTGGGAAGTAGGTGCTACTATTTTCCCCATTTTACAATTGAGGAAACTGAGGCAAAGAGAGTTAAGTAATTTGTCCAGGGACATACAGCTAGGAGGAAATAAACTTTAAGTCTTCCTGACTCAAGGCCTGGGGCTCAAAAAGGCCATGGGTGTTAAGGGTGTGGTACAGTGGACTTTAGGAAAAGGTCTAAAAGGAGAGAAGCACCAGGCTAGAGACAGAAGGGAAAGGGAAGGAAGTGAACCAAAGAGGGCTTTGGAGAGGGAAGCAAGAAGGATCCAAAGGGTGGTAATGAAGAATCAAAGGGAAGAACAAAGATGGAGGAACCAAGAGAGAGAAGACCAGAGGAAATCAAAGAGTGAAGGAGGGAGCAAATATAGAGGGAATCAGGGAGGGACCAAAATATGGAAGAGACTCAAAGATGTGGGACTGGATCAGAGAGAAGAGGTCAGGGGAAATCAAAGAATGATAGGCTATGGAGAAATCCATGTGGGGGAAATATGTGGAGGATGAGAAAAAAGGAGAATAAAAGATAAAGGGGATCCAAAAATTGGGAGATCCTAAAGTGGTAACTGGGAACCAAAGGGGAGACCAGAGAAAGGGTGGACCAAAGGTAAGGGGGGGATTCAGAGAGAAGATTAGAGAGAGGGTCAGGGGGGATTAAAAGATGAAGAGGTAGCTGGGAATTATGGGGGACGGGGCAAAGATTGGGGAGATCAAGGAGGAGGATCAAAGATGGGGAATGGAGGGGAAGTGAAGGGGTAGCTGAGAACCAAAGAAGGCAGGCAAGAATAGGGAATCCAAAGCTAGATGAGACCCAAAGGAAGAGGGGAACTAGAGATATGGGGACAGAGAAATAGATAAGAGTGAAGGGGTAGCTGGGAACCAAAGAGG
>NW_025400644.1:0-3412 GCF_016433145.1 Gracilinanus agilis
GGGAAGAAGGTAATATTAAGAAAAATGGGAAAACAAACAAAATGGAGCAAATTTATATTCCATAAAGAAGTGCGTGGGGCCAACAGGGAAGAATAACAATACACTGTAAGGATAAAGAGGTTGGAGAGAGGAAATATTTAATACTTAAGTGCACTGAAATCAACTTAAAGAGGGAAGAACAATTAGATCCATTGGGGCAGAGAATTGATTCCCGCCCTATAGAGAAGTAGAAGGGTAACAAAAGGACTGGTGGAGAGGGAAGTAATACTAGGAAGGGAGAAGGGGGGTAGCTTAAAAAGATCCTAAAGAAGAATAAGAGGGGAATAAGAAGGGAGAGGGGAGAAAGTTAAGTACAATAAGGGAGGGGATTAGGGGAACTGAACACTGGTATAGAAGGAAATAGTGAAAGAAGAAAGGACAGGACAAGGAGAGAGAATCAAAATGTCTGGGAATACACAGTTGATAATTATAACTCTGAATGTGAATGAGATGAACTCGCCCATAAAAAGGAAGCAAATAGCAGGGTGGATTAGAAAGTAAAATGCTACCATATGTTGTCTACAAGAAACACACATGAGACAAGCAGACATACATAGAGTAAAAATGAAAGGATGGAGCAAAATCTATTGGGTTCAACTGAGAAAAAGAAGGCAGGGGTTGCCATCATGATCTCTGACAGAGCCAAAGTAAAAGTAGGTATGGTTAAAAGAGACAGGGAAGGGGGGGCAGCTGGGTAGTTCAGTGGATTGAGAGCCAGGCCTAGAGACAGGAGGTCCTAGTTTCAAATCCGGCCTCAGACACTTCCCAGCTGTATGACCCTGGGCAACTTGACCCCCATTGCCTACCCTTACCACTCTTCCACCTATAAGTCAATACACATAAGTTAAGGGTTTAAAATAAGAAAAAATAAAAAAAGAGATAGGGAAGGTAACTACATCCTAATAAAAGGCAGTATAAACAATGAAGAAACACCAGTACTCAACATGTATGCACCAAACAGTATAGCTTCCAAATTTCTAAAGGAGAAGCTAGTGGAACTCAAGGATGAAATAGATAGCAAAACTATACTAGTGGGAGACCTCAACCTTCCCCTATCGAATCTAGATAAATCAAACCAAAAAATAAATAAGAAAGAGATAAGAGAGGTGAATGAAATCCTAGAAAAATTAGAGTTAATAGATATATGGAGAAAAATAAATAGGGACAGAAAGGAATACACCTTCTTTTCAGCAGCACATGGAACATTAAAAAAGATAGACCATGTAATAGGGCATAGAAACATGGCAAACGCATGCCAAAAAGCAGAAATAATGAATGCAACCTTATCAGATCATAATGCAGTAAAAATAATTATTAGTAAGAATACATAGAGAGGCAAACCAAAAACTAATTGGAAACTAAATAATATGATTCTCCAAAATAATTTAGTGAAAGAACAAATCATAGAAACAATAATTTCATTGAAGACAATGACAATGATGAGACTTCTTACCCAAACTTATGGGATAAAGCCAAAGTAGTTCTAAGTGGAAAATTTATATCACTGAGTGCATATATTAACAAATGAGGGAGGAGAGAGATTAATGAATTGGGCATGCAACTTAAAAACTAGAAAATGAACAAATTAAAAATCCTCAGATGAAAACTAAATTAGAAATACTAAAAATTAAAGGAGAAATTAATAACATCGAAAGTAAAAGAACTATTGAATTAATAAATAAGACTAGAAGCTAGTATTTTGAAAAAAACAGATAAAATAGACAAAGTACTGGTCAATCTAATAAAAAAGGAAAGAAGAAAACCAAATCATCAGTATCAAAAATGAAAAGGGAGACCTCACCTCTAATGAAGACAAAATTAAGGCAATCATTAAAAACTATTTTGCCCAATTGTATGGCAATAAATATAGCAATCTAGGTGATATGGATGAATATTTACAAAAATATAAATTGCCTAGATTAACAGCAGAAGAAATAGAATACTTAAATAATCTAGTATCAGAAAAAGAAATTGAACAAGCATCAAAGAATTCCCTAAGAAAAAAATCACCAGGGCCTGATGGATTCACAAGTGAATTCTATCAAACATTCAAAGAACAACTATCCCAATACTATAAAAATTATTTGATATAATAAGCAAAGAAGGAGTCCTACCAAGTTCCTTTTATGACACAAATATGGTACTGATTCTAAAGCCAGGTAGATCAAAAATAGAGAAAGAAAACTACAGACCAATGTCCCTAATGAACATAGATACAAAAATCTTAAACAGAATACTAGCAAAAAGACTCCAGCAAGTGATGAAGAGGGTTATCCATCATGATCAAGTGGGATTTATACCAGGAACACAAGGATAGTTCAACATTAGGAAAACCATCCACATAATTGACCATATCAATAAGCTAACAAACAGATATCACATGACTATTTCAATAGATGCTGAAAAAGCCTTTGACAAAATACAACACCCATTCCTATTGAAAACACTGAAAAGTATAGGAATAGAAGGACCTTTCCTAAAAATAACAAACAATATATATCTAAAACCATCAACAAGCATCATATGCAATTGGGATAAATTAGGAGTCTTCCCAATAAGATCAAGAGTGAGACAAGGATGCCCATTCTCACCTCTATTATTTAACATTGTACTAGAAACACTAGCAGTAGCAATTAGAGAAGAAAAAGAAATTGAAGGTATTAAAATAGGCAATGAGGAGACTTAAGCCATCACTCTTTGCAGGTGATATGATGGTCTACTTAAAAAATCCTAGAGAATCAACTAAAAAGCTAGTGGAAATAATCAACAACTTTAGCAAAGTTACAGGATACAAAATAAATGCACATAAATCATCAGCATTTCTATATATTTCCAACACATCACAGCAGCAAGAGTTAGAAAGAGAAACGCCATTTAAAATAAACCTAGAAAATATACAATACTTAGGAATCTATCTACCAAAAGAAAGACAGGAATTATAGGAATACAACTACAAAACACTTTCCAAATAATTAAAACTGGATCTAAACAATTGGAAAAACATTGATTGCTCATGGGTAGGATCAGCTAACATAATAAAAATGACCATTCTACCCAAATTAATTTACTTATTTAGTGCCATACCTATCAAACTACCAAAAAGCTTTTTTACTGAATTAGAAAAACTATAACAAAGTTCATTTGGAATAACAAAAGATCAAGAATATCAAGGGAAATGATGAAAAAACGCGAAGGAAGGTGGCCTAGCAGTACCAGATATTAAACTATACTATAAAGCAGTGGTCATCAAAACAATATGGTACTGGCTAAGAGACAGAAGGCAGGATCAGTGGAATAGACTTGGGGTTAAGTGACATCAGCAAGGCAGTGTATGATAAACCCAAAGAGCCCAACTTTTCGGACATGAATCCAC
>NW_025400645.1:0-1863 GCF_016433145.1 Gracilinanus agilis
ATAATAATATTGCAAATACTTCCCAGCTGTGTGACCCTGGGCAAGTCACTTGACCCCCATTGCCTACCCTTATCACTATTCTGCCTTGGAAACAAAGCACAGTATTGATTCTAAGAGGGAAGGGAAGGTTTCTTTTTTAATAATAATAATAATAATGTTGCAAATATTTCCCAGCTGTGTGACCCTGGGCAAGTCACTTGACCCCCATTGCCTAGCCCTTACCTCTCTTCTGCCTTAGAACCAAAACACAGTATTGATTCTAAGAGGGAAGGGAAGGTTTCTTTTTTAATAATAATAATATTGCAAATACTTCCCAGCTGGGTGACCCTGGGCAAGTCACTTGACCCCCATTGCCTAGCCCTAACCTCTCTTCTGCCTTAGAACCAATACACAGTATTGATTCTAAGACGGAAGGGAAGGGGTTAAAAAAACCAACAAATTATACCAAAGTAGTGCCAGGCCTTCATCAGCCTACATTGTTGCTGCGAGTAGCTAGATCCCGTTGATAAGCCTGTGAGCCATGTCTTATTGCAGAAGGTCTGTTTGTGAAAGTGGCCCATCTGAACAACTCGCACTGAAATCGAAAAGCTAAAAGGACTTGGCTGCGGAAGGAGATCTGAGGCTAAAGCATTCATCACGTCTGACAGATTTCAAAACCTCCCCAAGTTACAAAATAGCGACAGCCACCGCCTTCGGGCCTGCAATATAGCAAATAAACACATCTCTGCGAGTCGGAGTCAATACGTCGCTCCAGCCCAGAGAGCCTCATTCTCGCGGATGGTCCTGCAACCGGACAACGTGCAAATTCAATGGAAGGGATCGGCCACCCCACTGGAGCTTTGGGATCAGCGTCTTTGGTAGAGAAGGTGGCGAGGCAAGGAAAAAGAGTTTTCAGCCACCCTAGCCAGGCAGTGCAGTATTTCGCCAGGGCGGTGGGCCAGACGCAAGATTTCCTAAGGAGACAAACAAATGCAGAGGGCTGGGAGACGTTACAGTGACCAGAATGGAATAGAGACTTTGAATTTCTCCTGTAGCCCAAATGACGGAGTCTGTGCTCCAAATGCAGGCAAATCTCCCTGCTAGAAGTCAGAGAGGCTCGAAGAATGCTGCTCCAATCTCCCGCTTGTCAGAAAAATAGAAGCATTTCCTTTAAAAACTCAGAAGGGCGTCAGTGACTATTTTTCCATTTATAAGAGGAAACAGACTTAAAGAGACAGAGGAAAAGCTTGACCCGTGTTAAAGGGTTGGAGGATGACACAGGGGAAAAGAGAGAAAAGACCAATGGTCACTTGAAGCTTAGGACCAGTCACCTCTATAGTCCTAAAGGGAAGGGAGCTGGACCCTGCTAAAGAAGCCAGTATTTGAGGGGCAGCTGGGTAGCCCAGTGGATAGAGCGCCAGGCCTTGAGTCCAGAAGACCTGGCTTTCAATTTGGCCTCAGATGCTTCCTAGCTTTCTGAACTTGGGCAAGTCACTTAACCCCCATTGCCTAGGCCTTGCTGCTCTTCTGACTTTAAATTGATACTAAGGGGGCAGCCGGGTAGCTCAATGGATGGAGAGTCAGGCCTAGAGATGGGAGGTCCTAGGTTCAAATCCAGCCTCAGACACTTCCCAGCTGGGTGACCCTGAGCAAGTCACTTAACTACCATCGCCTAGCCCTTACCTCTCTTCTGCTTTGGAACCAATTCTAAGACAGAAGGTAAAAGAGTTTAAAAAAAACAACTGGGGGAGCATCTGGGTAGCCCAGTGGATTGAGAGTCAGGCCTAGAGACGGGAGGTCCTGGGTTCAAATCCGGCCTCAGACACTTCCCAGCTGGGTGACCCTGGACAAGTCACTTGACCCCCATCGCCTAGCCCTTACCAC
>NW_025400646.1:0-4779 GCF_016433145.1 Gracilinanus agilis
TAACAGCGCAATCCTATTTAAGAGCCCCTATCGACAATTAGGGTTTAAGACCTCGATGTTGGATCAGGACACCCCAATGGTGCAACCGCTATTAAAGTCCTACGTGATCTGAGTTCAGACTGGAGAAATCCAGGTCGGTTTCTATTTATATATTCATTTCTCCCAGTACGAAAGGACAAAAGAAATAGGGCCCACATAACATATGTGCCGTCATATTAATTAATGAAAAAAATCTAAATTAATTAAATACTCACATTAACCCTCTAGAAAAGAGTCCATTAAGGTGGCAGAGCAGGTAATTGCATAAAACTTAAGCCTTTATCCCCAGAGGTTCAACCCCTCTCCTTAATATGTGTTTCTAGTTAACTTATTAACTTATATTGTCCCAATTCTCCTAGCAGTAGCCTTCCTCACACTCATCGAACGAAAAGTTCTTGGCTATATACAATTCCGCAAAGGACCAAACATCATTGGACCTTACGGTATTCTCCAACCATTCGCAGATGCCGTAAAACTCTTCAAAAAAGAACCACTACATCCCCTAACTTCATCAATTTCCATATTCATCATCGTACTGATTTTAGCCCTAACAATCTGAGCCCCGCTACCCATACCATCAACCCTGATCGACCTTAACCTAGGCCTCCTATTTATTCTAGCCCTATCCGGGCTATCAGTATACTCAATTCTTTGATCAGGATGGGCATCAAACTCCAAATATGCCCTAATTGGTGCTCTACGGGCAGTAGCCCAAACAATCTCTTACGAAGTAACACTAGCTATTATTCTTCTATCTATTATACTCATTAACGGCTCATTCACCCTAAAAAACCTAATAATTACCCAAGAAAATCTATGACTGATTGTAACAACATGACCCTTAGCCATAATATGGTGTATCTCAACACTAGCCGAAACAAATCGAGCTCCTTTTGACCTAACAGAAGGAGAATCTTGAACTCATATAGGGATTTAATGTTGAATACGCTGCAGGACCCTTCCCTATATTCTTCCTAGCAGAGTACGCTAACATCATTGCCATAAATGCATTAACTACTATCCTATTTTTAGGGTCCCCCATAAATTACGACTTCCCCTATATTAACACAATATTATTTATGATCAAAACCACACTTCTCACTGCAGCCTTCCTATGAATCCGAGCATCATACCCCCGTTTCCGATATGATCAACTAATATACCTCTTATGAAAAAATTTCTTACCTATTACACTAGCACTTTGCCTATGATACATTTCTATTCCAATCGCATTTTCAAGTATCCCCCCACAATTATAAGAAATATGTCTGACAAAAGAATTATCTTGATAGGATAAATTATAGGGGTGCAAACCCCCTTATTTCTAGAACAGTAGGAATTGAACCCACATTATAGAGCTCAAAACCCTATGTGTTTCCTTTACACCACATTCTAGTAAGGTCAGCTAAATAAGCTATCGGGCCCATACCCCGAAAATGTTGGTTTACATCCTTCCCATACTAATGTCCCCCTATGTACTAACCATTGTATCACTTAGCCTACTCATAGGTACATCACTAACACTAATTAGTAACCACTAACTAATAGCCTGAATAGGCCTAGAAATCAACACATTAGCCATCATTCCACTCATAACCTTTCCCCACCACACGAAACATAGAATCAGCTACCAAATACTTCATAACCCAGGCAACAGCATCTATAATCATTATATTTTCCATTATATACAATGCCTCAATAACTAACCAATGGACCATAACTCAAATCTCTGATCATTGAGCATCTCTACTAATAACTTTGGCCCTGGCTATAAAATTAGGACTTGCCCCCTTCCACTTCTGAGTGCCAGAAGTGACTCAGGGTGTCCCGCTTTTATCAGGAATAGCTCTACTAACCTGACAAAAAATTGCTCCAATTTCTATCTTGTACCAAATCTCACCATCCCTCAATATACCCATAATAACTATCCTTGGCATCCTATCCACTATCCTCAGAGGCTGAGGAGGACTTAATCAAACACATCTACGAAAAATCTTAGACTACTCATCAATTGCCCACATAGGTTGAATGGCTATTATCATTCTGATCATACCCTCATTAACGCTACTAAATCTACTAATTTATTTCGCTGCCACAATCACCCTGTTTATTACACTCAACTTTGCCTCTGTAACAAAAATTAACTCACTATCTAGCCTTTGAAACAAATCCACTACACTAACAATCGTTATTACACTAACCCTCTTACATGTTGTAAAACTGGGATCAATTAGCAATAATGCCACAGCAGGCTCCAAAACCCTGGCTGCAAACCTCTAGCAAGGGGGAGGGGAGAGAGTTGATAGAATTCTTTCTCCTCCCTGTGTTATTTGGAATTCTGGGGGTCCCATTTAAAAGTATTTTACAAACTTCCTGTGGACATGTGGGGGACTTTGAAACTACATTTTCCATGATCCAACGGGTTTCCTGTTTTGGATGACGTCTTCAATGTAAAGCCTGCCAGCTTTAAATATTGGGAAGTGGTGTTTGACTTCCTCTTTGCGACCTGAGGGCGCTCCCAGGGATGGAGAGGAATAGGGAAGGTATGGAACAAAATGGCTGAGACGGCAATTTGAATTTTTTACAGGTGCGTGGTCGATCTTATTCTATCAACATGGGCCTAATTAAAATATTATTTTTCCTCATAATATCAGCCTTTATCAATTTTAATCGTTACATTTCCCTCTCTCACAGTTGAAGGCTTTGGTAACTGACTCATAGAACTGCCTATCTCCCAGTTATGGCTGTTATCTGGCTTGGCTTTTACAGGGCTAAACTAGCTAATAAACAGGAATAATCCTACAGAAATTGATGTCTTCAACAGATTGAAATTTATTCCCTCAGGATGTCTTCACAACAGGTTCTTTGTTCTTTGAATCCCAACTGCTCACCAAGTCTCTGCCAAGATGAAGATTTGGCTTAGGTATTAATACTGGCCTCAATGGCTTGATCCACAATACTCTACACACACAGATCTAACTAAATAAGGTTTAATAATTTGGTGGGTTTAGGATGGAGGATAAGTGTTCAGGAAAGAGGAATAAGGAATAATCTGTCTAAAATCTTTAAATGTAGTCAGAATGGCTTCCCCTAGAGGGGAAAGCTCAAAATTAGAAACTTCTTTCCCTAACTACCTCACAAGTTAAATTAAATCTTTGTATCAAATAATATCAAGTACAAGATGGTTTGGAGAGGCTTGATTGCAAATTTGTAGATGCTAAAGGTTTCTCTGAGATACTGCTAACAGGATACCACTGTCACAGTAATAGAATCAGTATAAGTTAAACAGTCTTGATGATTGCCTATTTGGGTTAGGTTAGGGTTAGGTTATTCCTGTTGACTCCCAGAGGATTATAGGGCCGCAACCATCTCACGCCAACGGACTCTGTTCTGGGCAACTTCCCTCAACTGGGCCCATGTCATTCCGACGGTCTTTGTTTTGTTTTCGGCAGATCTTTGCCAGGTCTGTTTTGGCCTTCCGACTTTCCTCCTCCCTGGTGGGTTCCAGCTCAGTGCTTGTCTGGCAACGAACTGGCTTCCCAAAGGCTTTCGCCAGCACGCGTCATGGACTCTGTTGGAGAGCAATCTTCCAGACTAGGCGATCGTTGGTTTTGTTGGTTTAATGAGGTTGCAGTTTCTGTAGCAAGTGAGATTTTTTACGGGGTGAGGTTAATAATCCACCCAGCTCCCTCTTTTCCCCAGAGAGTGAGAATCTCAAGCCTGGGGTGCTGCCTTTAAACCCACATTCTTAACTGCCCTAACTGCCCCTCTCCCTTGGAGTTCTGTGGGGTTCTGTAGGTTTCTGTGGGGTAGTTCACCCCCGTAAGATCCTTTAAGTTTCAGTGTCCTGAAAGGAAATGTGGAGTAATGGATAAAAAATGTTCACTGCCCAGAAGCCAGTGCTAACCTTAGACATACCTAGGCTGTGAGCATAGCCAAGCCATTTTTTCTTATCTGTGAATCTGCTTTATCTTCCCAGTAGAAGATAAACTTTAGGAGAGTTTACATTAAATTTGTATCACCAATACCTAGCACATTGCCTGTCACAATTAGTGCTTGTCAATTAATAGTTTATCTCAGTGTGGTTAGGTACAAGAAATAGATTTACTGAGGACTTTGGGAATACAAGTCTATGAAGAGAAATGGGCAATTGCAGATTGATTGGAAGGCAGACTTTTCTGCTATAGTAGAAGGTTTTATAGTATTCAGAAACTCAGATAGATGAAGGTTTATAAGGACACGGATGGAATGGAGAAGTGGGGCAGCAGCAGCAAAAACAGCATCATGATGACTGGGACTATAATTAAGTATTGCAAACTTGTCCTTATGAGTAACTTCAGCTTGGGGGTCTAGGGAGTGGGACTCAGATTGTACCTGGTGATTGGGATCACCATATCTTTAGAACACAGAATGAGTAGACAACTACTTGTTCTTATGGAGTGTTTCACTTCTTCCAACCTGCCTTTACATTGGTAGTTTTAGGTTCCCAGAGAAGGAACAGTACTCAAGTCCTAAGAATCAACTTTGTTGTAATGTTTATACATTCCCCTTACTCATAACTATAGCTCTAGATTTCATACCAATGTATTTCTTTGACACAAACCTAGCCTCTCACAGTTATGACACATTTACATCTTTATAAAAATGAAATTTTAGGGCTTCCGGGTTAAGATGGCGGCAGAGTAAGAAGCAGCTCTTAACCTCTCCTGACCGAAACACACAAAACTCCTCAAGGGGACA
>NW_025400647.1:0-2593 GCF_016433145.1 Gracilinanus agilis
CTCTCTTTTCCTCTCTCTCTCTCTCTCTCTCTCTCTCTCTCTCTCTCTCTCTCTCTCTCTCTCTGTCTCTCTCTCTCTCTCCTTCTTCCTCCCTCCTCCCTCTCCTCATTCTCTCCTCTCTCTCCTCTGCTCTCTCCTCTCTGTCTCTCTTTTCCTTTCTTCCTCTATCCCTCCCTCTATCCCTCTCCCTTGATAATGGGGATGGGGAGAAGGCAAAGAACCTGAGAACCTCGTGCCCCCCTCCCAGATACCTTCAGGGAATTAGAGTTCCTGAGCCAATACCAGGCAGAGAACAGGATGGGTGGGAGCCAGTAAGTGCTCCTGTGCCCCTTGGGGTGACAGCCTTTCTGATTGACTGTCCGGGCCCATCTCCGTCCAGCCAATGGCCAGATTACTCAAAGGTCACTGGCTTCAGAGCAGCAAGGGAAAGAATACCGGGGGAGGGCATCCTGCCTCAATTCCCAGGCCCCACGGAGATAGCAAAAGAAATAGTAAGGGAGGACGGGGAGGCACAAGGTGCCAGATTGCGCCCACCCAAGCCAATCTGTCCCAGGTTGCCTAGGTCTTCACTGGGGGAACTCTCAGCTCCTCTCCTGCTGGGTGACCTTGAGTCAATCAATCCATTTCTCTGGGCTTTGGCACAGCAGCCCAAGAGCCAAGTCCTGGGGGGCCCTCGAGGCACTGCGGAGAGAAGGCCATTTCCTCCTTGCTGGGAGCGCAAGGAGGGAGCCAGCCCCATCAGTCAGAGCTGAAAGTGGGGGCAGGAGAAGATCATTAAATATGAGTATTAAGGAATAAATCGAAGCAACTGAAATCCCCAGGCAGGTGAGACAGCCCATTAGAATAAGAATGAGAAGCGCTGGAGCTCGGAGGAAAAACAGAAAGGATTGAGTTTACAGGACTTAATCTTCATGCCATTATTAGACACGCTTTGACGTCACTGATAGAATTTAGGAGCCAGGCCCAGCAGAGCTCCCAGTTATTACAACTGGGGGGATGGAATCGGTCCAGATGCAGCAGAGCTCGGCCGGCCACGTTCAGGCCTGATATTGCTCCCAGGACTAGAGTACGTTGGCTTACGGTGGGGGCAGGCAGGGGAGGGGGAGAGACGAGAAGAGAAAAATGCACAAAGCAGAGTTCCAGTGGGACTGTCGGGCATATCAGGATCACGGATTTGGAACTGGAATGACCTTGGAAGTCTTCTAGTCAGCCTCCCTCATTCTACACAGAAGGCAACCAAGTTAAGGGACTTGCCCAAAGTCACACAGCTGGTAACAATAAGAACTCTCATCTGTGTGATCCTATAATCCTATACTTAATTTTTGTCTGCCTCGGTTTCTTCATAAAACAGGGATAATAAAATAAAAGCTACATTTTCCAAGAGTTCTGTTAAGTTGTCCCTTTTTACTACCACTCTTCCCCCCCCCAAAACCCTCTCCCAAACCTTCAATCTAGAGCAGTGGTTCCCAAACTGTTTTGGCCTACCGCCCCCTTTCCAGAAAAAATATTACTTAGCGCCCCCTGTCACATACTATCACTGCCCCCTTACAGTTATTCACCACCCCCAAATGCACCTGTGGCCATCACCGCTCCCCTGGATCACTGCAGCGCCCACCAGGGGGTGGTGGTGCCCACTTCGGGAATCACTGGTGTAGATGATAATACGATTATCTCTTTTCTATTCTTGGTGTCATCATTTTTTAAAATCCTTATCTTCCATCTTCAAACCAATACTGTGTTTTGGTTCCAAGGTAGAAAGAGCAGGAAGGGTGAGGCAATGGGAGTTAAGTGACTTGCCCGGGATCACAAAGCTAAGAAGTGTCTGAGATCAGATTTGAACTTAGGACCTCCCATCTCTGGGCCTGGCTCTCTATGCACTGAGCTCCCCAGCTCCCCCCTTAAATTGATTCTTGAAGGAATTGGGGGAGGCCAAGAGAAGGAGGATGTGAGGAAAGAAGGACCAGATATGGAAGACAGCCAATGAAAAGGGAAGGAGACAGGAAGATGGAGTGCCTTGTGTATAGGTAAGGCCTTGAACCCTAGGGCTTCCTGACCCCAAGACTCGCTCTCCAGCAACTAGACCAACCTACCTCTCACATAGACACCCAACCAACGCATTTATCAGAGGTTCCCTCTGTGCAAGGCCCTATGTTAGGAGCTGGACGGATAAAGATATTGCTTGTTGGCTCCCCCATTAAAATGGAAGCTTGGGGGGTCTAATCACTCAAATATACAAGGAGTTAAAGCAATTGTATAAAACATCAAGCCATTCCCTAATTGATAAATGGGCAAGAGACATGAATAGGCAATTTTCAGGTAAAGAAATCAAAAGTATCAATAAGCACATGAGAAAGTGTTCCAAATCTCTAATAATTAGAGAAATGCAAATCAAAACAACTCTGAGGTATCACCTCACACCTAGCAGATTGGCTAAAATGAAAGAAGGGGAGAGTAATGAATGCTGGAGGGGATGTGGCAAAATTGGGACATTGATGCATTGCTGGTGGAATTGTGAACTGATCCAGCCATTCTGGCTGGCAATTTGGAATCACGCTCAAAGGGCTATAAAAGAATGCCTGCCCTTTGATCCAGC
>NW_025400648.1:0-1362 GCF_016433145.1 Gracilinanus agilis
CCCCAATCAGCATAACATGTACAATTAAGGTAACTGTTCAAAAACCCCATCAGTCCATTCATTAGTACCCAAAGTTCGTTCTGGATCTCTTGATTAAACGTAGGTTCTTCAGGCATCTTTCTGCAAACAGTTCATTCTCTGGATTTAAGGAATCAGCAAGTTTCTTTCCCTGAGAATTTTCTCAAAACAAAACCAAAAATTAAATCTTGGATATAATAAAAATACGATTAATCTTGGATTTTATAAAAATACAATCCCCCCTGACGTGGGTATTTAGAAAGAAATACCCAGATCAGCTCAATATATACAGTTGAATCATGGGGTTGCATGAGTCAATTAAAAAGAAAAAGAAAAGAAAAAATATAAAAATCAAATAGAAGAAATTGAAGCTTTTGAAAAAAAAAACATTAAAATCAAAATATCAAAAGTTATGTACATAAAAAATTTTTGAAGAAAACAAAATAAAATTTATAACAGGCCCTTGTATTAGGGTCTAATCAATTATAATTTCCATCCTGCTAGTCTGTAGGATACAATGCAGTAATACTGCACTTACCCATTTGCAGCTAAGACTACAGGAAGTTGCCATTCTATAAGAGAGAAAAAAGGACCAGATTTTAAATGCAAGGGAAGCGTCTGTCATTCCCTTTACTCTCAGGAGTATATGGGTGAGCCAAATAATAGCCAACCTGTGGTACCTGACTGGCAGTGTAGTTCGGAGAGTCCTACGTCTTAACATATGTTAAGCGTCGCAGCTTCGATTCTTACACTGAGTTCAAGTCCTCAGTGTTGGCGTGGGAGTACCTCAATCCCACCTGTATATGTATGATCTCTTTAACCTCGTGCTCCTTGGCACTGTGCAGATGTTCTCAGAAATCCCATTGGATTTGTCGGTCGGTCCTCATGACCTTGTGCTTTCCTTAGCACCATTAATGGCTCATGTGTTCCCTTCTCCTGGAATTAGATAGAAGCATTAATCATAGTCCCATAACATTTAACAATATATGGCAAGTTCTTGGAGTCTAAACCTTGTGAGTAAGCATTAATATTACAGCAATTATATATATATTAAAATTATAGCATTGCAAAAATATGCAAAAATTAAGTGATTATATGTACTCAAGTACAAGAAATAGAAAAAAGACAAAAAAAAATCAATTATTCTATTAAAAGATATTAAGAAATCAATAAGAAATTAGAATAAAATCAGGGAAAGAATCAAGACAAACCAATGATTCCAAATTAACATCCATGAGTCCATGAACTGTTATCTCCAATGCAGGTAACAGGAAACAGTCAATCAGGTTCAATAGAAGATGCCCTCTTTACATGTGAGCAATGAATCCAAGAGTCCTTTTCTCC
>NW_025400649.1:0-8421 GCF_016433145.1 Gracilinanus agilis
CCTTCAATTGGGGAATGGCTGAACAAACTGTGGTATATGCGGGTGATGGAATACTATTGTGCTAAAAGGAATAATAAACTGGAGGAGTTCCAGGCGAACTGGAGAGACCTCCAGGAACTGATGCAGAGCGAAAGGAGCAGAGCCAGAAGAACATTGTACACAGAGACAGATACACTGTGGTAAAATTGAATGTAATGGACCTCTGTACCAGCAGCAATGCAATGACCCAGGACAATTCTGAGGGATTTATGGTAAAGATGCTACCCACATTCAGAGGAAGGACTGCAGGAGAGGAAACATATAAGAAAAACAACTGCTTGAACGCATGGGTCGGGGTGGACATGATTGAGGGTGTGGACTCGAAACTACCACACCAATGCAACTACCAACAATTTGGAAATAGGTCTTGATCAAGGACACATGACAAAACTAGTGGAAATGTGCATCGGCCATGGATAGGGGGAGTGCAGGGGGCGAAGGGGAAAGGAGGAGCATGAATCATGTAACTATGTTAAAAATGAATATTAATAAATGTTTGAAAAAAAAAAAACAAAGCATGAGTCAGACTATGTCACCTGCTCCCTACTCAATAAACTCTAGTGGCTCCCCATTATCTCTAAGATCCCATATGTAGTCCTTGGTTTGCTTTTTTATTTCTTTAATACATAACATAATATGTAACATAATAATATAATACATTTGATTATTATAAATGTGTAATAAATTATAACAAATTGTTTATCTAAGAGAAAAAATTCTCACATTAGTTATGTCCTTTGTCTTATTCTTTTCCACCTCCCACCTACCCATCCCTCTCCTCCATCCCAAAAAGGACAGGCAATATGATATAGGTTGCACATTTATTATCATATAATACATATTTCCCTGTTCTTCATGTTGTGAAACAAGCCACATATTGCTCACACTAGAGAAGAATTCATAGAGGAAACACAAATGAAGGATGACATGCTTCAGTCTGCATTTCAACCCCATTTGTTCCTTCTATGGGCATGAATATCCTTTTTCATCATGGAGTTGTCCTGAACCTTTCCTTGTTGAATAATAGTTGTACTTCATAGTTGATCATCATATGTTATTGCAGTTACTGTGTACCATGTTCTCCTGGTTCTGCTCACTTCACTTTTCATCACTCCATAGAGATCTTTCCAGGTTTTTTCTGTCATCACTTTGTTTGTTATTTCTTATGGCACAATCATATTCTATTACAATCACATAACACAGCTTGTTCGGCCATTTTCCAATTGATGGTCATTCCTTCAGTTTCCAGTTCTTTGCCACCACAAAAAGAGGTGCTAGAAATATTTTTCAACATTTAGTTTCTTTTCCTTTTTTCCTGATAGCTTTAGGAGATAAATCTAATAGTAGTATTACTGGGTCAAAAAGTCTACACAGTTTTATAATTCTTTGAGTATAATTCCAGATTACTCTCCAAAATGTTTGGACAAGTTGGCAGGTAAAGCTCCTCTCCACTTGGCCCCTTCATACTTTTCCTATCTTCTAACATTCTACTTTCCTCTATGCATTTTACAATTCAGCCATACTGGACTATTTTCACTTCATCATATATAACATTCCATAGCTTCCAAAACCAGAAGTTAGTATTTCTGGGTAGAAAAATAATGGCTCTTAAAAATCAAAGCATAGCTGTCCATAAAAGTTCTGATTAAACCTTTCCTGACTGAGCAGATGTCCCAGGACTCATGAAGGCTCTGCTCTAGAGATAAAGAAACCAACTTGTAGCTGTGGATTATAGTCAAGACCTTTGATTTCACTAATTTAAGGAACCATCAGGTGGTAAAGTATCTCTAGTAAGGCAAATCAGAAACCATTATGCAACTTATAGTATTAGAGAATTACATAGGGACCTATAGAGATTAAGTGACTTGATCAGGGTCCCACAACTAGTACATGTCAGAGGCAAGACTTGCACTGAAATCTTTATGACTGAGAGGTTGGTTCTCTCCCCACTATGCCAGTCTGTATATTAACTTCAAGTGCTGTAACCCTTTAGGAATTACTATATATGTTCTTTTAAATTTTCTCATTCACATGGAAGAGGAGTAGGGATTACACCTATGGTTTCACTGGGTTAGAGAACTCCCAGGTGAGGAAACATCCTCTCCCAGTACATGTAGGCAGCTTCTTTCCAATTTACAGACTTTAAGCAAAGATGTCAAACATGTACAGGAGGTCCACAATACTCCCAAGTGCTAAGGGAACCAGATTAAAATATAGTTCCTATCTGATTTTATGGATTAATAAAAAAGAAAATCTATAAGCATATGTGCATAGGAATAAGATTAGGGATAGTCTGATTTCTAGGGTTAGTTGAAAGAAGAGAATTTTGAGATAAGCCCTGGGAAAGGATTCCTACATGTGGTTTTCTTGGGCAACATGCAGCTTGGTCCTTATGCACAGTTTAGTGGTCCTTGTTTCTATTTGAGTTTGACACTACCAGAATAGAAGTGAACAGTAAAGTGACTCACCCCAGATTACCCATCTAGGATGTAACTTTCTAGTTTCAAAGTCAACTCTTTATCCTCTCCACTGTTGTGCCTTTAAAATGAAGATTACACTTTTAAATCTGGAAGGGTCCTTAGGGCCCAGCTAGTCTAATCTCCTCTTTTTCTAGATGAGGAAACAAATACCCAGAGAAGCTATATAATATGCCCAAGATCATGGAGGCAAGATTCTATGGTAAAGACAGGATTTTAATTCAAGTCCATTGACTCCCTGGAGTTTAAAGTTCCAATTTCAACTCTGTTTCCACTGTACCATACAGTGTAAAGGATAGAGAATTGGCCTTCAAAGACAGGAAAATCTGAGTATAAGTCCTGCCTCTGACTCATATTGTCTGTGTGACCTTGAACAAGTCACTTAAACTCTGTGTTCCAGGCAGCTTTCTAAGAGTATAATTTACCAAAAAATGTGCCCATTTGGCATCATCTGTATTGGTAGACAGATAAATGATGGATGGATGAAAGATAGATGATGGATAGGTAGATAGATGATGGATAGAATAGAAGCTAACTAAATGGATAGATAGATGATAGATTGATGAAAAGATAGATGATGAATGGATAATAGATGATAGATGGATAGATAATGGATTGATAGATGATGGGTGGATAAATAGAAGATGGATTGATAGATGATAGATGAAAGGATGGATCAATAGATAAATAGATAAAGCATTTATTAAGGATTTACCATGTTTCCTTACCCAAAGAATTCTCTATACCATTTAAATCACAGGTCCTGTCCTTGTCCCTATCACTATCCCTATCCCTTATTCACAAAGTACTATATTTCTAAATATAGTTAGCAGTTTGTCTATAGCTCAGAACCAAGGACACTGGCCCTAAAAATTGTATCCTTCAACCTATTTAATTATAAAGGTAAAATTAAAAGCTAAAGAGACCTCCTTGAACCAAGATCCCCAAGTGCTTTCTCTGTTTCGTGACCAATCCATCATAGCCACAAGGTTCAGGAAGGTAGGCAGGAATGTTAATGAAATGAGGACCATAGTTCCTTCTCACTTCTATCAGATTTGTCATACTATTTAGGAAACATAAGAGAAGGAAAGGAATACTGCCCATCCCTTCTTGGCTGATAAAGCCTGTGATCCTTTTAATATAATAAGCATGACAAGTATTTCAAGTTTACAAGGAACCTTCTCATTGCAAACCTGTAAAAGAGGTCATACAAGCAGCACCATTCCATATCAGTCAAGGAAATTGAGGCCAGGAGTGGGCTTGTACATGGTCAAAGTGTCAAATTTTTGAGATTTAAATCTGAGTCTCCTTCCTCCAGAATTCAGGGCCCTGATATAATTGGCCAAGATCATTGATCGTGGAGTTTGATTTGAACACTATTCTCTTATACATACTAGTTATGTAACCTAAGCACTCTCTAAGTCAGGGTTCTTGAAGTGGGATCCATGAACTCAGGTCAATAGATACATTTCAGGGGGGCTATTAACCTGGATGGGAAAAATACACATTTGTTTAATATCATTCATTTCCCTTGAAATGCTTTTTTTTTCATTTTATATATTGAAAATCATTATTCTGAAATAATCTTCATAAGATTCCTAAAGGAATCCATGACACACAAAAAAAGGTAAAGAGCCAGAGCTTTAGTCTTCTCATCTGCAAAATGAGTAAAATTCAATTTATAAGATCTATATCACAGGGTGTTTTGAGTAATGTTCCTTCACATGCCATACAAATAAAATTATTTTACATTTATTATTCCCTGGTATAATAGCCATCTTAAATTTGTATAGAATTACCCTCATCAGTTAACCCTTCCCAGACCTCAAGCTGAGCAACATGCTAAATTAGACTCATGTTAAAGCAAAAACAAAGAAGATACGGTACATTATCTCATATCCAAGATTTTCTGACTTCTCCCCTCCACTTGCCTTTTGTATGCAAGAGGCACAATGCCAATGGGCTCCAGAGTTCCAGGAGAATGAAGAGAATTTTCCTGGAAGAAAATACATGTTTTCACCTAGCTATCTCCTCCAGGTCTAGGTTTGCCCACACCTTAAGTAGATGTCCCCCCCCAAAAAAAAAGAAGTATGTGGTGAGGAATAAGCCATGACACAATACAATTACATACTTGTCCTACCACCACAAAGATTTAAAACCGAGTAGGAAAGAGACACTCGGGGAAAGGGGAGGAAACATGAAATTGGGGGGCTTTCTCTGCCAAGACAAGACTGACATGCTGAAACAATATGCTATGCCTTGGAAATGTGTTCAAACCCATCACCTTCATTCAAGCCCTCTCTAAAACTTTAAATGAGTTATTATACACATTAAATTGTCATTTAATCGTACCCAAGCACCATCATAAAAGCCAATGAAGCAAGCCAAGCAGCACCAGAATAAAAAATACTATACTCGTTACATTCTGGGCACAAGCTTTAAAAAAATGCTTACTGTCATTTCTTCTAAAGGGAGAAAAAAAAGTCTTCCTGTCATCACACTTAGCAAATGGTTTATAAGAACTTGACTTATTCGCTTCATTTGATTTAGCTGGAAGACCAGTGTCTGCCACACAGCAGCTATGGAAGATTCCCACCTGAGCACTTCCCTGGCCAACAGAAAGGCGAGAAGATTGGCCCTAGGAAGTTCAGCTACACTTTTTAATGGAGGATCTGTAGAGAAAGGCTTCAGGAGTAAAGTAAAAAGCTGCCCATCTTCTAGATCTTACTCTCTTAATCACTGAAAATAAGGTAAGGAGTTACTTGTCCAGGTCCATCTTTCTCAGTTGAACCAGTGAAAAATATCCACATTTAAAAAGTTTAGTAACTAACATATTATTATTGACAATGTAATATCTATGAGATCCCTTCTATCACATGGAGGAGGCACCCAGATTCAAGACTATAAACTCTGGCCTCAAAACGTCCTAGCTGTGTGACCCTGGACAACACATGGTATTGATTCTAAAATGAAAGATAAGGGGTTTTTTTAAAAATTATCTCTAAGCCTACTTCCCCTCAAAAGTGTCACACACAAACCCTGAGCAACATGATTATTGTTATTAGACAATCTGAAAACACAATTCAAAGTGAAGGCATTAATGAAATAGCATAAGAAGAATGGGCCAGAATATTATAGTGCAGTAAGATATTATCAAAGGCATGTTATCCAAGAAACCTGGGAAGACTTGTATGAATCAATGCAGGATGAAGTGAATGAACCAGAACAATCTCCACAGTAACAACAACACTGTAAAGACAACTTCAAAAAACAAGAATTGCAATGATTAATCATGATTCCAGCAAATTCAAGATAATTCATGTTACCTTTTTTGATAAAGAGGTAATGGATTCAAGGTGCAGAATAAGGTATAAATTTCTAAACACAACCAACATGGGAATTAATTTTGCTTAATTTATCCATATGTATTATAAGGGGTTTTTTCCCGTGGGAGGTGGGAAGGAAAATGAGTAAGGGTAAGGTTGCCCCTCTTCTTCTCTCCCCACCCAAAGAAAACATAAATAAAAGTCATTGAAGCATTTTTTTAAATACACACAAGAAAACAGAAGGAATCACAGACAAGCAGAACAGCTTTCAAAGTCACATGATGAATTTATTATATCCTTGAAAAGAAAAGTAAACCTTACATACTAGAGACTCACAGTTTTATTTGTCACATATTTTCTTGGGCTTTGGAACAAAAATTTTCCAAGGATCAGTTGATTAGATACTGCTACCAATTATACAATCAACAATACAGGGATACAGGAAAAAACTGTGGTTTGGTATTTTCAAAGCATCAAAATTACTGAACAAAAAGTCAGTGCACTCTGAAAATCAGTTTTAGCAGCCTCATTTAGATTTTGGTTGCAGAGTCAGGATGAAAACAAGGGAATTTTACAGGAAGAAGGAAAAGGTAATTATTTATATATCAAGGAAGAGGTGGCATTAGAAGTCTATTACAGGTAGAACAGGAAACTTCCAGGTTAAGAATAAACCTATAATTAATAAATTTAATTTTATAAACCCTAGCTAAGTATATGACCTTCTCTTAAGTAATCTTAATGATAGTAAGAAAATCAAGTCAGAAATTCTCTTATGACAGCTTCCCTCCCAAGCCCTCCAATCATTGGCAGCTTGGGAACCTGGAGGACTGTCTTTCTAATACTATGCCTCACAAACTATAGCTATCAATATTGTCCTTCCCCTTTTGCATATCAATTAATATCAATTAGTCAGCCAAACTTCATTAGCTTTTGGAAATGAGTATTTATTCAGTTATATAGTAAGAGCAGTTGGTATAAAACATTCCCCCTGAAAAGTCTATGAAACACTCTCCCACAAGTAATATGCAGATCCCATGTGAAAATGGGCTCAAATTTAGAACACATATGAAAAAGGGGGTAACACAGCTTCTGAAAGTCCTTTTGCTAGAAGCCCCAAGATGTTCCCCTCAAGTACGGTGGGACCTTTCTGCTGGATTCCTGGTAGAGTCCTAAAACTGCCTTTTCTCAGTATGTCCAGTTTGTCCTTGACTCCCAATGCAGATATTGCTTTCAGGCACAATTAATTCAGGGGTTGCTGCTAAAACACTGATGAGAAATGCAAATCTTCTGACCCTCCAAAATTCAAAACGTCTTCTAGTCAAGGTGTAGGAAAGGGATGAAGGCTCCTCTCCTCTCACCTCACTCCCAAATGATGCCCTCTCAAGCACTTCCTTAGGACTGATCTCTCCCCTAAATTAGGAGATACTTGAATAATTCAAAGTTTCCAATTGACTTACTGTTTCATAGAAGACCCACAGGGTATAGCAAGGACATACATTAGTTTAATGACTGATTGATTGGCTGATTTAGAAGAGATGTTCTCACCTGATAACAGCATCAAGGTCATAGTTGCTTGTTGGTTTCTTTAAGCTGAGTGGATTAACTCAATTGGCCTCTCCCCTTAAACATGTACAATCTTCTTTTTCTATGGCAATGTTCATTTTTTCTGGCATTTATTCAGTTCAGATTTTTTTAAATGAAATTTTAAAATTAGATAGCATAAGAAAAGTAGGAACAGAATATTTCTGCTATAAACCTGTGGCACATCCTCCCAAAAAGACAATATCACTGTGAAGCCTGACCTTGGGAATATCCAAAAAGATTCAATTATCACTTCCAGTGCTAAAAGGCCACCAGTGTCTCCTTGTGGTATCATTGAACTTTTGTTGCTTAAGATGTCTTCTTAATGGTCTGACATAGAGTATGGCATTTTCTTAGTGGTACTCTACCAATTCCATGGACTTTGCCATTGTATATGTGGTTGTAGAAGTTTAGCTTCTGGCTTCAACTATAGCCCTCAGTTGATCCACTAAGTCATAGAAGGAAGATTGATCTCTATTATCATTATTTTAGCTTAGCTCCTAAAGACTTAAGTTCCAATTATTTTATTGAGATGCAAAAGTCCCTCACATACCCAGTATCATAACAAGGGAAACTCCTGAGCCATTTTTCTTCCCAATAGAAACAGTTAATGCCCCAAAATTTTCTTGATTATAAATCAACCTTTTCTCTCCAAAAGGAGGACCTTTGCCATTAAAAGTCAAGTTCTATTAAATCAGAAAACAGGCAGCTATGTTAAGCAGTGCCCAAAAGAATATAATCTTTCTTCGAACCCTCTTTTATCATGTTCTATGTAGCCAGAGCAATCTATGTGTCCTTCCATGTGTGTTTCCTAGGCAGGTCCAATTTTCTTGCAGATGGTGTGTCAAATCCAGCATTTATTAAGGGCTCTGCTTTCAGCAGAGAGGTATGGGGGAAGGAAGGAAGGAAGGAAGGAAGGAAGGAAGGAAGGAAGGAAGGAAGGAAGCAAGCAAGGAAGGAAGCAAGGAAGGAAGGAAGGAAGGAAGGAGAGACATTTA
>NW_025400650.1:0-3693 GCF_016433145.1 Gracilinanus agilis
CTCTCTCTCTCTCTCTCTCTCTCTCAACAATTGTACAGTGGTCCAGTTTTGGTGCTATTGTTCAGTTGTGCCTGGTTCTTCATGACTCCATTTGGGGTTTTCTTGGTAAAGATGTTAGAGTTTTGCCATTTCCTTCTATGACTCATTTACAGATGAGAAAATTGAGGCAAACTGGGTTAAGTGACTTGCCTAGGGTCATACTAATAAGTAACTGAAACCAGACATCAACACAAGAAGATGCATCTTCCTGACTCTAGGTCCAGTACTCTAGCCACCTAGCTGTCCCAGAGTAAGGAGAAATTTACAATTGATTAGTTTCTAATCATTCTTGTTAATTAATGTTGTAACTGTTGATTTCAGGATCTCAGAAGATCCTTGCCTGGTCTTTTTCTTTTCACACTATGTGGTCCAAAGCTTTACTATTTACAAAATATTTTCACACATATTCTGTATTTAAGGGCATGTGAGAAGAGAATCAGCATTTATATAGTGCCTCCTATATTCCAGGCTCCACACTAAGTTCTTTTATGGAAATTATCTCATTTGTGGCTCACAATATAAGTGCTATTATTATTCCCATTTTACAGATGAAGATACTGAGATAATCAGAGACAAAGTGACTTGCCCAGGATCACACAGCTAGTAAATATCTGATGCCAGATTTGATGCCTTCTGGACTCCTGTTTGCATCAGTTGCCTCATCTGTAACATGAGCTGGAGAAATCACTTCACTATCTTTGCCAATAAAACCCCAAAATAGGTCATAATTGTTGGACATGACCGAAACACCTCAACACTAGACCCAGCACTTTATCCACTGTATCCCTGGCTGCCTCCAATACTAATACTACACTGGAACCTTCTGGAAGAAACAAGATTACTTAGGCTTGACTTCTTACAAGCATTCTACTGAGGAGGTTTGGTGCTGTAGCAAACTATCTAGCTTCTATGGGTGGGGGAGGCATGACTAGAACACTGAGGGGCCCAGAATAGAGGTGATGAATGAGAGGGGACATTAATCCTGCAGGCAGGAAGGCACTTGCTCATTTTCTCATATAACTGAAAGAAGGAAGAATATGCAGCCTCCCTCACCACATTTTGACCAGCTATCTCTGACCCTTAGCTCTTGGTTCCTTATTCCTTTCCTCCATTTTCTCACATACTTTCCCTATCCAGCAGCAGGCCCTTTCCATTGAAATGAGCACATCCCAAACCTGAGAGTTTATGGGGATGCCTGCTGACATCAGTAGTTTAAGACTTTTGAGTTCATTTTCACAATTGGTGCCAAATAAAAAGGGCGTCTGCTTGGCATTGGGCATGAAAAAAGTGTTTTGCTATTGCTCAGGGGACAAATCAGGATACTCATCTTTCAATTGACTTTCAGGAACATACAGAAAACCAGCTGTGTCTTGTTGGGCCTAGGTGGGCCCATGAGATGAGAAAAGAATCACTGCAATGGCATTTATTAAGGGTTGGGCACTGGTACAGGAATCAAAGACAGAAATACAAAAGGGAAACAACCCCAACCCTCAAGGAACTTACATTCTTTTTTGGATTTCTTTCGGTTTTTGACCTTCCTCCCAAAGAACCATTCCATATAATAAAGAATGAAAAGGAAGTCTGTGTGGGAGGAGCAAAATGAAATACATCATATGTAGTGTTGCATACCCACGACTCCACATCTCTTCAAGGAAACAAGAAACCTGCCTTTTCACATATTTTCTTTGGGTTCAAGCTTGATCATTAAATTTTACAGTATTTGGTTTTGATTATTTTTTGTTTTTTCCATTTATAATATTGTATTCATTGTATTTTGTTTTTGATCATTTTGCATCAGTTTATCTAAGTCTTCTCAGTTTTATATATATTCATAATTTCTTACTTTGTGTAGGAATACTCCATTACATCTATAAGACTATAAGCTCCTTTGATTGGGAAATATCTAAGGACAGCTTCCTTAGATATTTCCCAATCAAAGGAGCTTATAGTCTAATTGAGGAGAGAACATTTATAAGGAGTGCTTGGGAGAGGAAGAGTCATAAGAAATGTTCAGCAGAGTCAGTCTCTTAAGGCAATCAATTCTCAAACCTCTTCTCAGTCTTCATCATTTGTGTCTTCTCTGTAGCCTTTGACTGTGTCTCTTACCTTGATGTTTTCTTCTCTCTAGATTTTCGTGATACTGCTCCATCCTGATTCTAACTCCCTTTAAATCTCTTTTCTGGATCTGCATCTAAATCCCACATCCTAACTTTTAGTATCTCTATAGCCCAATGCTCTGGTCTGGGCTATTATTCTTTTCATCTATACTATATCTTTTTCTAACCCTTACCTTCTTTCTTAGAATCAATCATTTAGTTTAGTTCAGAATTTAGTTTTTTGTTTAGAATCAATCAATTTGTTCCAAAGAAGAAGAGCAGCTGTAAGGTCTAGACAATGAGAATTAAGTGATTTCCCCAGGGTCACATTGTTAGGAAATGTCTAAGGTCAAATTTGAACCCAGGACCTCCCATCTCTAGGCCTGGTTCTCAATCCACTGAGTCACTTAGCTGCCTGATTTCTGCACTATTTTAAATATTGATCTCATCAGAAACCATGGATTCAATTATCATCTCTATGGTAATGAGTCTGATATATTTATCTAGCTCTAACCTCTCTTTTCAGCTTCCTTCTCCATTTCCAATTACCTTCTGGAGATCTTGAATGGGATATTCCAGAAACATCTTAAACTCAAACAAATGTCCCAAATTGAACTTGTTATTTTTACCTCCAAACCTTCTACATTTCCTTAATTCCACATCTCCAGGGTACTCCAGGTCACCAAGATTTGCAACCTGTGTCATCTTCCAGTCTTCGCTCTCTCTTATCCTGTCATATTAAAAAATAAAATATTTAGGGTTCTTTAACTGCTAGTGCCTATTCTAGTTCTCCTAACCACATTGAAAGTATTAAAAAATTGAGGACTCCTACCACTAAAAAGCAGTTAAGAGCAATTTTAAGAGCAACAGGGTTTTGTAGACAATGGATCCCTTGCTATGAGGAAATTACTAAACCCCTTACAGCACTAACAAGGGATTCAGTCACTGAACCGCTTAAATTAGAGCCAGAACACCTGTCAGCTCTGTCTAATCTCAGACAGGCTATCCTGTCTGCCCCTGCTCTAGGCATCCCAGATTACAAGTCTTTTACTTTGTATGTACATGAGTGGACAGGAGTAGCGTCAGGTGTTTTAACTCAAACTTTTGGACCTTCTCAGCATCCAATTGCTTATTATTAGGCCCAATTGGACCCTATAGCTTCAGGAGCACCACCATGTCTTAGAGGCGTAGCTGCCACTGCTTTATTAGTAATAAAAACTGTTGATCTAGTATTGGGATGCCCACTAACAATTATGTGTTCACATGAAGTAGAAGCATTGTTGCTAAGGCATAGAACACAGGCATTTTCTGATCAGAGAATTACAAGATATGAAATAACCTTATTAAATAATGAAAAATATTACTTTAAAATGTTGTACAACTCTTTATCCTTCCACCTTGCTTCCTGATTTACCAGTCTCAGGAGAACCATTACATAATTGTGAAACATTAGTGTCCATGGCTGAAAAGCCTTGAGACAATCTCCTGGACACACCTTTAGACAATCCAGATCTAGTCTTATTTTACTGATGGTTCTTCTTTTATGAGGGATGGCATA
>NW_025400651.1:0-1208 GCF_016433145.1 Gracilinanus agilis
ATATATATATGTATATATGTGTGTATATATATATATATAAAGTTAAATATAAAGTAGCTCGGGTGGGAAGGCACTAGTGATAGCGGGAAGGGAGTCAGTATATTTTCATTATTTAGGATCCTACATGTTACTTGTGGAGCTTTTCATGGACCCCCAATTGCAGTGAGACTGTTTTGGGTAGTCCATAGACATAACCATATAATACACTCTAAAAAAAACCAAAACAACTTAGCTTTCAACTTAGAATGAATATTGTGTATTGATTGTAAAGGCTGGGAAATGGGGATTAAGTTACTTAACCAGGGTCACACCATCAAGAAGTGCATGAGTTCACATTCAAACTCAGGACCTCCCATCTCTAGCATCTCTAGACCTGGCTCTCAATCCACAGAGCCACTTAGCTACTCCTTAATATACTCTTTATTGTCAGACTTCATAAGAGATACATAAATCTCATAGTAGAAATCTTTAATTAAGATGTGAAACAGCATGATTAACAAGGAAGGAAATCAAGAAAATAAAGCTTTCTCTGCACTGATTCACAAATGAGAACTATCTCATTCACTTGCTAAGAAATGGATTGTGCTAAAAACCACTTGGGGGACATTTGGGATTATGGAAAAGGGATGTATGCATTTAGAGTTGGGAAGGATCCTAGAAATCACACAGTTCTGGCAGATCATTTTATGGATGAATAAACTGAGGATTGGAGTTTAAGCAATTTACAAGGGGAAAGGAAAACTCCCCTTTAACTTCTCTCCACAGCCTGTAGGAAGATTTGATTTTTCTAGAGTTTAGGGGGCAGGTTATAAACTTTTGAAACATACCAACTTTTTACAGGATTATTAGAATTCTCTCATGATTTCTCTCCGTTCCTTCAGGCAATTCCACTTTTCTTACATTTAGCTTTTTCAACTCACTGCTCAGGGGCTCCCTGGGATGCTTTTGATATTGAGCCAAATGAACTCTTCATTCTCTTCTCTAAGTCCTCCAGTTCTTCAAGTCCCCCTTCTCCATTTTTTACTGTGTAGGAAGAGAAGAGATTTGCAAGAGAAGTTTCTGATAAGTCTGATGAGTTCACCCAATAAACTTGAAAACATTTTGGAGTGTGAGATTTTGTTCAGAGGAATCTTAAGGGCAACTTCCCCGGAAGGGAGTTATTCTCACTTCTCTCTCTCTCTCTCTCTCTCTCTCTCTCTCTCTCTCTC
>NW_025400652.1:0-5958 GCF_016433145.1 Gracilinanus agilis
ATATATATATATATATATATATATATATATATATAAATTGACTATGTTCTAGGGCCAAAAAACTTCATAACCAAATGTGGAAAAGTAGAAATAACAAATGCAACCTTTTCAGATTAAGGCACTAAAATTATTATGAATATGGATTCATAGAAAGGTAAATTAAACATTAAGTGGAAACTAAATAATTTTTCAAAATGTGTGGGTCAAAGACCAAATCATAGAAATAATCATTTGCATGCAAGTAAAACAAACAACTAGAAAAAGAACAAATCAAAAACTCCCAATTAAAGACTAAATTCAAAATAAAAAAAAAATCAGGAATGCACAGGTTCCTGTAAGATGGCAGCATAGACGGAGCGAATCTTAAAACCTCTGCACCCTTACACACCAAGATAGAAAACAGTGTGGTTCAAGAAGAAAGAGGACTAAATCTAATAATGGGACAGAGCAGGGGGAACCCTACTACAGCACAACTAAAGTGGTAAGCCAAGAAAAAGGCTTCAATACTTGACCTATTGATTTAATAAATAAGAGTAGAAGCTGGTATTTAAAAAAAAAAACAGATAAAATAGACAAAGTACTGTTTAATCTAATTAAAAAAAGGAAAGAAGAAAACCAAATTAATAGTATCAAGGATGAAAAAGGAGATCTCACCTCTAATGAAGAGGAAATTAAGGCAATCATTAAAAACTATTTTGCCCAATTTTATAGCAATAAATTTAGTAATCTAGGTGATATGGATGAATATTTTCAAAAATATAAATTGCCTATATTAACAGCAGAAGAAATAGAATACTTAAATAACCCAATATCAGAAAAAGAAATTGAACAGGTCATTAAAGAACTCCCTAAGAAAAAATCACCAGGGCCTGAAGGATTCACAAGTAAATTCTATTAAACATTCAAAGAACAATTAATTCCAATACTATACAAATTATTTGATATAATAAACAAAGAAGGAGTCTTACCAAACTCCTTTTATGACACAAATATGGTACTGATTCCAAAGCCAGGCAGATGAAAAACAGAGAAAGAAAATTACAGACCAATCTACTTAATGAATATAGATGCAAAAATCTTAAATAGAATACTTGCAAAAAGACTCCAGTGAGTGATCAAGAGGGTTATTCATCATGATCAGGTGGGATTTATACCAGGTATGCAAGGATGCATTAGGAAAACCATCCACATAATTGACAATCAACAAGCAACCCAACAAAAACCACATGATTATCTCAATAGATGCTGAAAAAGCCTTTGACAAAATACAACACCCAGTCCTACTGAAAACACTAGAAAGTATAGGAATAGAAGTTTCTTTCCTAAAAAATAATAAACAGTATATATCTTAAACTATCAACGAGCATCATATGCAATGGGGATAAATTAGAAGCCTTTCCAATAAGATCAGGTGTGAAACAAGGATGCCCATTATCACCTCTTTTATTTAACATAGTACTAGAAACTCTAGCAGTAGCAATTAGAGAAGAAAAAGAAATTGAAAGTATTAAAATAGGCAAGGAGGAGATTAAGCTATCACTCTTTGCAGATGATATGATGGTCTACTTAAAAAATCCTAGAGAATCAACTAAAAAGCTATTAGTAATAATCAACAACTTTAGCAAAGTTGCAGGATACAAAATAAATGCACATAAATCTTCATCATTTCTATATATTTCTAACACATCAGAGCAGTAAGAGGTAGAAAGAGAAACACCATTTAAAATTACCCTAGACAAAATAAAATACTTAGGAATCTATCTACCAAAGCAAATGCAGGAATTATACAAACAAAACTACAAAGCGCTTTCCAAGCAATTAAAACTAGATCTAAACAAATGGAAAAAACATTGAGTGCTCATTGGTAGCATGAGTTAACATAATAAAAATGACTATTCTGCCCAAATTAATTTACTTATTTAGTGCCATACCTACCAAACTACCAAAAACCTTTTTTACTAAATTAGAAAAAAACTATAACAAAGTTTATTAGAAGAACAAAAGATCAAGAATATCAAGGAAAATAATGAAAAAAAAACGTGAAGGAAGGTGCTTTAGCACTACCAGATGTTAAGTTATACTATAAAGCAGAGGTCATCAAAACAATATGGTTCTAGCTAAGATATAGAAGGGAGGATCAGTGGAATAGACTTGGAGTAAGTGATGTCAGCAAGACAGTGTATGATAAACCCAAAGAGCCCAACTTTTGGGACAAAAATCCACTATTTGATAAAAACTGCTAGGAAAATTGGAGAACAATATGGGAGAGATTAGGTTTAGATCAACATCTCACACCATAAACCAAGATAAATTCAGAATGGGTGAAAGACTTAAATATAAAGAAGGAAACTGTAAGTAAATTAGGTGAACACAGAATAGTATACTTGTCAGATCTCTGGGAAAGGAAAGATTTTAAAACCAAGCAAGAGTTAGAGAAAATTACAAAATGTAAAATAAACAATTTTTATTATACTAAATTAAAAAGGTTTTGTACAAAGTAAAACAATGCAACCAAAATCAGAAGGAAAACAACAAACTGGGAAAAAATCTTTATAACAAAAAATTCTGACAGAGGTCTAATTACTCAAATATACAAGGAGCTAAATCAATTGTATAAAAAATCAAGCCATTCCCCAAATAATAAATGGGCAAGGGACATGAATAGGCAATTTTCAGATAACGAAATCAAAAGTATCAATAAACACATGAGAAAGTGTTCTAAATCTCTAATAATTAAAGAAATGCAAATCAAAACAACTCTGAGGTATCACCTCACACCTTGCAGATTGGCTAAAATGATAGCAGGGAAGAGTAATGAATGTTGGAGGGGATGTGGCAAAACTGGGACATTAATGCACTGCTGATGGAGCTGTGAACTGATCCAACCATTCTGACTGGCAATTTGGAACTATGCCCAAGAGCGATAATGCCTGCCCTTTGATCCAGCCATACCGTTGCTGGGATTGTACCCCAAAGAGATCATAGATAAACAGACTTGCACAAAAATATTTATAGCTGTGGTCTTTGTGGTGGCAAAAAACTGGAAAGCAAGGGTATGCCCTTCAATTGAGGAATGGCTGATCAAATTGTGGTATATGTTGGTGATGGAATACTATTGTGCTCAAAGGAATAATAAACTGGAGGAATTCCATGTGAACTGGAAAGACATCCAGGAATTGATGCAGAGTGAGAGGAGCAGAGCCAGAAGAACATTGTACACAGAGACTGATATACTGTGGTAAAATCGAATGTAATGGATGTCTGTACTAGCAGCAATGCAATGACTCAAGACAATTCTGAGCGATTTATGGAAAGGAACACTACCCACATTCAGAGGAAGAACTACAGGAGTAGAAACACAGAAGAAAAACAACTGCTTGAACACTTGGGGTGAGGAGGACATGATTAGGGATGTAGACCTGAAAAGACCACACCCAAGTAACTGTCAATAATGTGTAAATAAGTCTTGACTGACCACACATAATAAAACCAGTGGAAATGTGAATTAGCTACAGTGGAGGGGTGCGGGGGGTTGAGAGGGAGAAGGGAAAAGTAAAAACATGAGTTATTTAACCATGGAAAATTTTTTCTAAAACTAAAAACTTATTTTAAAAAATCAAAAAAAGGAATAAAATTGAAAGTAAAAACTGTTGAGCTAATAAATAAGACTAGGAGCTGGTTCTTTGAAAAAATACATAAAATAGAACATTGGTAAATTTGATCAAAAAAGGCAAGATAATTAAATTAACAGCATAAATGATGATTTCACTTCTAATGAAGAGGAAATTAATCATTATGAGCTATTTTTTCCAATTATATGACAATAAATCTGACAATCTAGTTGAAATGGATGAATATTTGCAAAAAATATCCATTGGCTTGATTAACAAGAGAGTAAATAAAATACTTAAATAATGCCATCTCAGAAAAAAAAATTTGAAGGAGTCACTAAGGAAATCCCAAGAAAAAATTCCCAGGACCAGATGGATTCATAAGTAAATTCTTCAAACATTTACAGTATAATTAATCCCAATACTATACAAATAATTTGTCAAAATAAGAAAAGAAGGGTGTCCAATGTAAAAATAAAATAGGGCGAGCACACAATATAAGGACAAAGAACTAGAAAATAAAGGTTGAAGATTGTTTCTTGATACTTTTGATAGATGATATCAAAAGTATCTTTAGTGGTAAGTGAAGTGAAGCTGAAAGATGAACTTCCCTTCAGGGCCAGGTAGAAGGAATGTTAAAGAGACTCTTTTTATAGAAAATAAAGTTTTTATTTTATATATATATAAACTCCCGGGTCCCGTAAGGAACCGCTTTTCCTGTGGTTCACAGGCTACGCTAATCCTACCTGATCTAAATAACCAAATTTATACTATTTTAAATAAACCTAACCATCCTTACTCTTAACTTCACCTTTAAGTTATAAAGATAATCAAGGCTAGCTGGCTGAGTCTCCACAAGAATCAAGTTAGGACTCGGAGCCTTAACAGGCTCATAGTACAAACCAAAGACCAAGTTTTGTTTGGTCTTTTCAGAGTTTAGCCAATCTATAAACAGTAACAGATTAATGAATAGTGTTTCCCAAGTTGGAAAAGAAAACACTCCACTCCTTCCAGTCTTTCACTCAGACAGAGATAGAGAGAGGCAAAGATGTTACCTTCTCTAGCCCTGAGAGAGAAAAGAACCTGCTTGTGGCTCTGTCAACTGCCAGAAGCCCACATTGGAATGCCACACCCAGAGATTGTAACTGTCTTAGAATAAAGGTTATAACTGCCAACTGCTGAAATTAACACTCTCTCTTAGCTGTATTTGAAACTCCAATTCTTCCTCAAGCCATCTTCTCTACTTTTTATCTTTAAACCAATAAAACAATACTTATTTTCTAATATCATCCTTATACCTATGAAATTATTTTTATGATACAAATATGGTGTTGATACCTAAGCCAGGAAGACCAAAAAAGGAAAGAATATTATAGACCAATTTCCTCAATGAATATTGATGCAAAAATCTTAAATAAAATACTAGCAAAGAGACTATAGCTATATATCACAAGGATTATTCATTATGACCAGATGGGATTTATATTAGGAATGGAAGGCTAGTTTAATATTAAGAAAACTATTAGCATAATTGACCACATAAATAACCAAACTAATAGAAATTACATGAATATCTCAATAGATGAAGAAAAAGCTTTTGACAAAATACAACACCCATTCCTATTAAAAACACTTGAAAGCACAGGAATAAAAGGACCTTTCCTCAAAATAATAAATAGTATTTATAAAAAAATCATCAGCAAGTAACATCTATTATGGGAATAAGTTATAATTCTTCCCAAAAAGATCAGGAGTTATAGGGAGCCATGCCTCTATATGATTTTTTGGGGTCCTGAGCGGCGTGGTGGCATAGGATGGTTAAGTCAGGAGAAAGAAAATGAGAACAACTAGACTAGTGGTTAGCCCATGCTGTTCCAAAGTCTGCGGGCTTGGGAGATTATTATATATTGATTTCAAGCAAAAAGGAGTCACAATTGGTAAGGGGCAATAAATCACGCATAATCCATTGAAGTCTAAAGAACACAGATGCAAAGACAAATGGTCAAATTCCAAACCCCAATTCAGCAGGGGATAATTCCGGGAGAGGAAATATCCCAGGGAGATGCTCACCAGCTGAAATCTGCATTCAGACTAAAGACTCAGGTTTTAATCTGAATATGGGATCAGCATTTGTTTAGGATTTAGGCTTCTTCAATTATCAAGGAAGGAAATCATCAACTCAATAGAAGCTGGTCTGCCACTTCAAAGTTCTCCAATAAGAATTGTAAAAAAGGTGGGGATCAAAGACTGAGTCAAAAGAGGAGCCTCAGATTTTTATCTTAGATGGCCCATTCAGTCTGCATCCTGACATGCAGTGCAGAAAATCATACACACAGTTTTACTTGCC
>NW_025400653.1:0-1196 GCF_016433145.1 Gracilinanus agilis
TGAAAGAAGCCCAACATGCTCTCAGTCACCATTATTTTATTCACTTGTAACTAGAGCCTTTATTAAATTATGTTTTTAACTGTGTAGTTAAATTTAATTTAAAAATAAACATTTGTTTATATAAATAGAACAAAATTATAAAAAAAAACATTCATTCCTAGTACACATCTTTTTACCTTCCTAAATATTTGGGCTTTGTTTAAGTCAGTGTTGCTTTCTTAGTATGCCATTATAACTAGAGAAGAACTACATATTTGAAGAGGCAAGTGTCCAATTCATGTTTGAAAATAACTCCTAAAAGCCAGAATTACACATTTAGTCTGCCACTTTTTATTCCCCATTGTATTGCCATTATAACTGGTATAGCTATGCATTGTGTATCCAAAAAGGCCTTTTTTCCATATCATCAAAGAATTGAGGATCAAAACTCCACTTTAACTACTAATAAAAACTGAGATGATATGGACCAGAAAAGGCATATTATCATCTGTTCTGAATGGACCTTTTTTGAGTTTACATAGAGTTTAAAAAGGAATATTTCTGGGGCAGCTGGCTAGCTCAGTGGATGGAGAGTCAGGCCTAGAGACTGAAGGTCCTAGGTTCAAATCTGGCTTCAGTCACTTCCCAGCTGTGTGACCCTGGGCAAGTCACTTGACCCCAATTGCCCACCCTTACCACTCTTCCACCTAGGAGACAATACACAGAAGTTAAGGGTTTAAAAAAAGGAATATTTCTACAGGGTACTTCATCACTATGTAGTATCTTCTCAGATGTAAAAAAACATCTTTTTACATTCCATTTTTTTAATTTTAAGAGAATTTGGAATATTAAAATTTTTAATGTTTCAAATTCACTCACAATTGGAACAACCTCCAGGAATTGATGAAGAGTCAAAGGAGAAGAACCAGGACAACCTTATATACAGAGACAGATACACTATGGTAAAATCGAAAGTAATGGACTTCCTACTGGCAGCAATGCAATGATCCAGGACAATTCTGAGGGACTTATGAGAAAGAAGCTATCCACATCCAGAGAAAGAACTGTGGGAGGAGAAACCCAGAAGAAAAACAACTGCTTGATCAGATGGTTTGATGGGGATATGTATGATTGGGGATGTAGACTTTAAGCTATCACTCTCATGCAAATATTAAGAATGAGGAAATAGGTCTTGATCAATGACACATGTAAAACAT
>NW_025400654.1:0-4133 GCF_016433145.1 Gracilinanus agilis
TCTCTCTCTCTCTCTCTCTCTCTCTCTCTCTCTTTCTTTCTTTCTTTCTTTCTCTCTCTCCCTTACCTTTTGTCTTAGAATCTTATTGGTTAGGTAAGGGCTAGGCAAGGGGGTGTTATGACTTGCTCAGGGTTGCACAGCTAGGAAGTGTCTGAAGCCAGACTGGCACTCAGGACCTCTGGTCTCCAGACCTGGCTCTCTATCCACTGAGCCACCTTGCTGCCCCAACAACTGACTGTCAGTGTAGGAGCTAGCTCCAGTGCACCCCTTGTTTCTGCCTCCAGGGAGCTTATATTCTATGGAGGAGACAACATGATCATGTATAAGTGCATATAGAATAGATACAAAAACACAAAATGCATTTTTAAGGGAAAGGAGAAACTTTAGTAGCTGGGGATCAGGAATATGCAAAAGTGGGACCATCCAGTGCACGTTGGGAGGGTGAGGGTACGCCTTCTGTTTCTGAGAGGGCAGGGAGAAGAGGGAGAGAAGAGAAGAATGATCATAATGATCTGATTATTGTTTCCTGAGTGAAAATTGGGGGAAATGTTGTGAGGAAGATTAATAAATCAGAAAATTGGGGAATGTACTATGGATGAATGGGATGATTAATAATAATAATGATACCTAGAATTTATCTAGTACTTGACAAACATCTCAACCACCGTGGGAGATAGGTGCTGTTATTATTCCCATTTTACAGATGTGGAAATTGAGGCAGAGGTGAAGTGATTTGTCTGGGGTTACACAACTAGTAAGAGTCTGCGACCAGATTCAGATTTAGAAAGATGAATCTTCCTGACTCCTGAGCCATCTGGCATGGTCTGGAGCCAGCTTGATACATACAGCAAGGATCAGAAGGAATATATAAAGAAAAGATTTTTAACCTGGGATCTGTGAACTTTTTTTTTTAAACCTTACCTTCTTTCTTAGAATCAATACTGTCTATTGGTGACAAAGCAGAAGAGCAGCAAAGGCTAGGCAAAGGGGGTTAAGTGATTTGCCCAGGGGTCACTCAGCTAGGAAGTGTCTGAGGCAATATTTGAACCCAGGACCTGACTCTCTATCCATTGAACTACCTCACTGCCCCTGATAATTGTATTTCCATAGACTTGGTTTCTGTTGTAATTCCATGTCTTTTATTTTATGCATTTAAAATTTATTCTGAGAAGGTTCAACTTCACCCAACAACCAAAGGTTCTAAGACATGGTTAAGATATCCTGGACCAGGGGAGGAGACTCCAGATGATGAGGGGGAGGGTAGCCTGAAGTTGAAAGACTGGACAAATGTCAGGAGAATTAGGCTGTATTCCTCCTGTCTTTGCCACTACTAACAGTGTAACCTAGAGGGGACTAGCAGCAGCCTAGCAGACAGACTTTCTAGAGGAAGGATGAGCAGAGTCAAATTTGAGCCCTGTATAGAATCCAGGGTAGAGGCAAAGAAATCACTGCTATTTTAAAGGATTTGGCACAGAGAAGCAATAATTGGGAAGACAATTAGTTCCTGCAACTCTCCTGTTTGGCCAGGGAAAAGGAAAAAAGAGTGACGAAGGGAGATTTATAACAGACTCTAGAAAACCTAATGCCGAGATGGAGCCCATTAAGGGAGCCCTTCCAACTCTTCCCAGCATGATTGATGAAGTGAAATGACATGGCGGACCTTGGTTTTCAGATGTTGATGTAAGTTATGTGTTCTTTGCAATACCTGAGCCCAAGGAAGCCAGAAATGATATTTGCCTTCAACGTGGGAGGGAACACAATATACATTCTGTATTTTGACATGGGGATAAGTTAATTGTTCAGTGCTATATCATAATTTAGGGTGGCTAGGTGGCAAAAGGGATAGAATGTCAAGCCTGGAATAAGGAAGACTCTTGTTCTAGAGTTCAAATCTGGCTTCAGATGCTTACTAGCTATGTGACCCTGGACAAGTCACTTTACCATGTTGGCCTCAGTTTCCTTATCTGTAAAATGAACTGGAGAAGGAAATGGCAAATGACTCCAGTACCATGGCCAAGAAAACCCCAAATGAGGTCATGGAGAGTGAGACATGACTGCAAAATGATCAAACAACAACAATATTGTAATGTATTCAGACAAGCTTATTCCTATTCTCTTGTTAAGGTACTAAAACTTATTCTCACTACAGTAGAGGATGGCACAGGAACAGTTTTGTCCCCTCTGGTTCCCTCCCCACTGTGGCGATCAAAATGGGGGGAGACAATGGAGGGAAGTCCCAAGGGGGAGTCATATGAGAAGACATGACAGACTGAGAGCTTGCCACTGCTGCACTACCTCAGGGGAAGGCTGAGTGGCTATAGATTATTGTTCCTTGGAGGGAGGCTGAGGTCAGAGGGGACGGTCCTGCGATGAACAGTGCCCCAAGTTATTGGGCCAACAGACAATTGATCCTTCAGAAGTGGATGACTCCATTAGCGATCCTTACTTTGTAATTTATGGGAAATAGAGAAGCTCCCAGCCTTGGAAACTGAGTCACAGAATCTCAGAACTTTAGAGCGGGGAGATCATCTGGCTCAGATTCCATCTCAAGCATGAACTTCCTATTGACCCCTGCAAATGGTCATCTTGCTGGAAGACCTTCATGATGGGCAACACTGAGTTCTTTCCTTCTCTGTATTGATGTGATTATTAGAAAGTTTACTTCAAGTGTCATAGAGACAGAATGTCCTCGTGGATAGAAAGCTGGCCTCAGAGTCCAGAAGATCTGAGTTCAGATCCTGCTTTTTGACACATACTTGGTCGTGTGACCCTGGGCAACTGACTTAACCTCTTGGAGATTGGTGAGTCCCTGCTTGGAGCTGCTGCATTAGAAGGCTCAGCCACAATGCCAGCTTCCCACTTCAGGCTTGCCTTCCAGATTGTCACACGTCTACGTGGTCTGCCCTGCAATAAGAGCACCCTGCTTTTCTCCAGCACCTTTTATGTTTGTATATACATAGGCATGTATGATCTAGCCTCTAGGCAACTCTCCGAGATTAGATGTTGCAAAGAGGGCGCCAATCTGCATTAGTAAAGGGAGTTTCTTTATTCAGGAGCTCTTTATACCACTGAAATCATCAATTTGGTAACCTCTACTAACAGCAAGTCAAAATCTGCTTTCCTGTAACTTCCTTTAACTGGTTCTAGTTCTTTCCTCTGGGATTAAGAGCTAGAGAAGGAAATGGGGAACCACTCCATTATCTCTGCCAAAAAAATCCCCAAATGGCGTCATAAAGAGTTGGACCCAACTGAAAAACAACTGACCTTGGGCAAATTATTACACCCTTTTTTTTGCCTCAATTTCCTCATCTGACAAATGGAGCTAGAGAAAGAAATGGCAAACTTCTCCTGTATTTTTGCCAATAAAACCCCAAATGGGGGTTCTAGAGTGTCAGATAGGACTGAAAAATGACTGAACATATAAAGAAATTCTAGCTTCTCTTCTGCACAGTGGCCCAGGGGAATCTGATGAGATCCAGAATCATGTAAACCATCCTTTTGTCTCCTTGGGCTTCAGAAACTAGGGGAGGTGGGTTGATCTTAAGGATATACTGCTCTCGGGGTTTCTACTTATTGGTGGGCTTGGTTGGGGGTTGGGGGTGGGAGTGGGGCCCTGCCCTGGAATGGTGGTGATGAATCAGACATGGCATAGCTGTCTAAAGGAAGGGCTCTTAGGCTGGGCTCTGGGAACTTTGTTTTTAATATTTTGATAACCGTATTTCAATATAGTTGGTTTCCTTTGTAGTCTTGTATATTGCATTTTATGCATTCAAAAACCTCACTCATAGAAGGAGTCCAGAGGCTTCACTAGACTGCCCCAGGAGTTTGTGATACATACAAAAAGGGTAAGAACTCCAGGTCTAAAGGATCTTCTGAATTAATTGGTTTGGGCAGGGTTTTTTTTTTTTTTTTTTTTTTTTTTTGTTAAACATAGTATAGGTTAAGGAGAGTTTTACTGAAATGGAGGTAGGCAGTGTGGAGGGAGACTGAGTAGAAAGGAGAAGGAGGAAGAAAGAGGAAAAGATAAGGGAGATGGGAAAGAAGAGAGGGAGAGAGACAGAGAAGAGAGAGAGAGAGACAGAGGAGAGAGAGAGAGAGAGAGAGAGAGAGAGAGAGAGAGAGAGAGAGAGAGA